>NC_047024.1:35793397-35957138 GCF_902652985.1 Pecten maximus | reverse complement strand
AAATGATTCTGAACACGGATCCAGAAAAGTTTCTATATAAATCAAACTTAAATGGGCGATACAAATTACCGCGCAGAAAATCGGAGACGGCCCGAATCATGAGCGTACCGTGATGAGAGATAAAAAATACCGTGAACCGAACCGTGCCATTTAAAATAAGAAAGGTAAGGCAAATATCGGATACGTTTATTAATAGCATGGTTTTTACAGCTTTTTTTTTTATTTTAGGATTTCATTCCATGTAAAGCCCGATTACGCGACATGCAGTGGTGGTCGGCCGCGTTGTCAATCGTACACGTGTGTCGATAACGAGCTGGTCGGCCGTATGCTGCCAGCTAGCCGTCTCGCCGCTGCACAGGTAAATCCTGGCAGCACTCGGGCGTGACGGGAAAATGGCAATTTCCTCGGACCAAAATGGCAATTTACTCGTACAAGAGGCATTTTTTAAGGACAATGTCATTTTCCTGAATAAAAAGCGATTCTTCCGAACTTGATGGCATTATCCTCGCCCCGAAGATAATTTTTCAAGAAAATGTTAATAAATGCCTTTCGGGCGAGGAAAATGCCATTTTTGTATTCCCCAGTGAAACAGAACAGAAAAATTTCAAAATATTTTGACAATGTAATTTATAATTCATTGAATTCCTGTACATGAAATGATTCAACATTAACTCCCAAATGAAACAAACTGAATTTTCAAAGTTTTCACAAGAATATTTCAACAGTTCAGGCTTAAGCCTAGAATATTTTATATCCGATGTCGCGACGAAGGAATGTGTATCCGACCATTTTGGGTCAAATCTACCTTCGTTTTTCAAATGCCAGCGAGCGTAGTTATTAGTGTGTCGAGCTATGGTGGAAAACTGATTCTCATTGAAGAAAAGGTAGAAATAATCAATGGTACTTGCAGTATGTACATCAAAAGTTTCTGGAAGTACTGGCCCCGTTTCCCTAACAAAATCATTTACTGTGTTCGGCGAAAAATCTCGGTCAACATTACCTAATGGCGGCGGTACAACTAGTCGCCGTTCGTCCTCATTTTCGGACTCGTTATCTGTTGACAGTTCATTTAGAACATCGTTAAGATCAATATCTGACTAAATGTATTCAGGTCCAAAGCCATCGAACTCTAAATTATCATCATCGTCGTCAAAAATGTCGCGCAAAATCGTAGCCACAGCCGCCATCACGCCTAGTTGTTGTCACACTTTTCTACACTCATGACTCACACTTTCTAGGTTAATTTATTCAAAAACTTTCGTATGAATGACGTGTACAAATCTGATTGGTCGATGCATTGATATCTTCTTAAAATAGTATCAGGGATTTCCAGATAGGTGTCGCTCTCAATCACAGGATTTTCCATGTCTAAGTTTACCGAACCGGCATGGCGTTGAGAGGCGCTTACATTGAGATAACGTAGAGGCGTCGAGAAGCGCTTACATGGAGATAATGCAGAGGCGTCGAGAAGCGCTTACATGTGGCAAGGGGTAAAGGCGTCCAGAGGCGCTTACATGTGGCAAAGGGTTAACTGGTAACTGGTACTCTGTTGGTATACAATACCTTTAGCTGGTACTCTGTTGGTATACAATACCTTTAACTGGTACTCTGTGGGTATACAATACCTTTAACTGGTACTCTGTTGGTATACAATACCTTTAGTTGGTACTCTATTGTTATATACAATACCTTTAACTGGTACTCTGTTGGTATACAATATCTTTAGTTGGTACTCTGTTGGTATACAATACTTTTAACTGGTACTCTGATGGTATACAACACCTTTAGTTGGTACTCTGTGGGTATACAATACCTTTAACTGGTACTCTGTGGGTATACAATACCTTTAACTGGTACTCTGTGGGTATACAATACCTTTAACTGGTACTCTGTGGGTATACAATACCTTTAGTTGGTACTCTGTTGGTATATATACAATACAATTTGTTTGTTATCATCATGATCAAGTACTAGTACTTATACATTGATTTTGTGCAGACTTTTGCCTTTGTCTCTTTTTGTTTTTGACACTATATGTATCAATAATTAAGTTATAATACTTATTACTGAATGATAATTATGTGTATGCGAATATTCTGCTATTAATTACTAGATAATAGCTTAAAATGGTAGTCTTGATTGGCATAATATATATATAGTAGCTAATTGAAATGGTTCACACTTTCACTGTTTATGGAATAATCCGAATAAGGTTCATCATTTATCCGCTTTATTTTGATTTTCACTTTGAATATTGATACAAAATGTTAACTCAGTTAACTGCCAGTTAACATTGCCATATTGGATTCTTGTACCTTAAATGGTTTAATTTTCTGAAACCTTAAATATTAACACAGCTCTGATTTTAAACTTTCTACAAATAAATATAATAAATCTGTATACATCAATATAAATACGACTGAAAGGTGTGGTGACCGTAAATAGACATCTTTGCTTAGTATTTTCTGTGCATTAACTCATTAAGAGATACTAACTTTTTTTGTGGAATATGTTCTGCAAATATGATTTGTTGTATCGATATCACTTCCCTACTTTCTTGATCCAAAAATCAATATGGCTGCTATACTGACCATCTTTCATGTTTGTGCTTAATGAGTTTTTTTGAGTGATAATTATAACTCCTGAAGGAGTTTATATTGATTTATACAAACACTAACAGGATTCAATTTCTGAGAAGTTAATGATATAGCATTATAAAATGCTTATGATATGGGATTCCTAGAGGTTGATGATCCTGGATTCTGAGACAAAGTTTAATTATATGGAATTCTAAGAGGTTTATGATATGGGATTCAGAGAGGATTATGATATGGGATTCTGAGAGGATTATTATATGGAATTCAGAGAGGATTATGATATGAAATTCTGAGAGGATTATGATATGAAATTCTGAGAGGATTATGATATGGGATTATGAGAGGTTTAATTTATGATATGGGATTCTGAGAGGATTATGATATGGGATTCTAAGAGGTTTATGATATGGGATTCTGAGAGGATTATGATATGGGATTCTAAGAGGTTTATGATATGGGATTCTGAGAAGATTATGATATGGGATTCTGAAAGGTTCATGATATAGGATTATGAGAGGTTTATGATATGGGATTATGAGAGGTTTAATTTATAATATGGGATTCTGAGAGGATTATGATATGGGATTATGAAAGGTTTAATTTATGATATGGGATTCTAAGAGGTTTATGATATGGGATTCTGAGAGGATTATGATATGGGATTCTAAGAGGTTTATGATATGGGATTCTGAGAAGATTATGATATGGGATTCTGAAAGGTAATTCATGATATAGGATTATGAGAGGTTTATGGTATGGGATTATGAGAGGTTTAATTTATAATATGGGATTCTGAGAGGTTTATGATATGGGATTCTGAGAGGTTTAATTTATAATATAGGATTCTGAGAGGATTATGATATGGCATTCTGAGAGGTTTATGATATGGGATTATGAGAGGTTTATGATATGGAATTCTAAGAGGTTTATGATATGGGATTCTGATAGGATTATGATATGGGATTCTAAGAGGTTTATGATATGGGATTCTGAGAGGATTATGATTTGGGATTCTGAAAGGTTCATGATATAGGATTATGAGAGGTTTATAATATGGGATTATGAGAGGTTTATGATATGGTATTATGAGAGGTTTATGATATGGGATTCTGAGAGGTTTATGATATGGGATTCTGAGAGGTTTATGATATGGGATTCTGAGAGGTTTATGATATGGGATTATGAGAGGTTTATGATATGGGATTCTGAGAGGTTTATGATATGGGATTCTAAGAGGTTTATGATATGGGATTCTGAGAGGTTTATGATATGGGATTCTGAGAGGATTATGATATGGGATTCTGAGAGGTTTATGATATGGGATTCTAAGAGGTTTATGATATGGGATTCTGAAAGGTTTATGATATAGGATTATGAGATATTTATGATATGGGATTCTGAGATATTTATGATATGGGATTCTGAGAGGTTTATGATATGGGGTTCTGAGAGGTTTATGATATGGGATTCTGAGAGGATTATGATATGGGATTCTGAGAGGTTTATGATATGGGATTCTAAGAGGTTTATGATATGGGATTCTGAGAGATTTATGATATGGGATTCTGAGATGTTTATATGATATGGGATTCTAAGAGGTTCATGATATGGGATTCTGAAAGGTTTATGATATGGGATTATGAGATATTTATGATATGTGATTCTGAGAGGTTTATGATATGTGATTCTGAGAGGTTTATGATATGGGATTCTGAGAGGATTATGATATGGGATTCTGAGAGGTTTATGATATGGGATTCTGAGAGGTTTATGATATAGGATTCTGAAAAGTTCATGATGGGATTCTGAAAGGTTGATGATATATATATAGGATTCTGATCATAAGCAGTTAATGATATGGTATTCTGAGATTTTGGTTTATGAGCTCAATTAATATTTAAATGTTTCTGACAACCTCTAATGATGTTGTATATGTACGTATACCTGTAACCTTTATTATCAGGACAAAAGAACATTGTTGAAAAATGTTAAGGAATATATTAATTCAATAATATATTTTAGGTAAGTTTATGGTAGAAATTTGTAAAAACTGTCTATCATAAATATGGGTTTAATACAATTTTCATCCCAGATAATGAAGGTATATATTTGGACATTGGTTGTACTTATATTTTCATGGGAAAGCTGGCTTAATATTTATGGTTATGCCCAATCCCTTTGTTATAAGACAATATTGTTAAACTAGATCATTGTTTTGTATTTTAGGAATCTCTGCGTTGTGTTCAGAGCGGTTGTGACAGTTACTACCCAATGAGTAAGTATGATATCTAGACTTTACCATTACAGCATATAATCACACCCTGGACCCTGTGTCCTAGAAATTCAGAAACATATCTGCAATATATATAGAAACATGCTCCTGTGTGTCAAAGAAAATAAAAAACCATCTCTGTAACATAGAATAACATCCCTGTGTCATACGTGTAACATAGGAACACACCCCTTTGTTGTAGTTACATTCTTATGGAGTATACACACCCCTGTGGTGTAGTAACATTCTTGTAGAGTAGACACCCCCCTGTGTAATAGTTACATTCTTGTGGAGTAGACAAACCCCTGTGGTGTAGTTACCTTCCTGTACATGTGGAGTAGACACACCCCTGTGTAATAGTTACATTCTTGTGGAGTAGACAAACCCCTTTGTTGTAGTTACATTCTTATGGAGTAGACAAACCCCTGTGTAATAGTTACCTTCCTGTGGAGTAGACACACCCCTTTGTTGTAGTTACATTCTTGTGGAGTAGACACACCCCTTTGTTGTAGTTACATTCTTGTGGAGTAGACAAACCCCTGTGTTGTAGTTACATTCTTGTGGAGTAGACACACCCCTGTGTAATAGTTACATTCTTGTGGAGTAGACACACCCCTGTGTAATAGTTACATTCTTGTGGAGTAGACACACCCCTGTGGTGTAGTTACATTCTTGTGGAGTAGACAAACCCCTGTGGTGTAGTTACCTTCCTGTACATGTGGAGTAGACACACCCCTGTGTAATAGTTACATTCTTGTGGAGTAGACACACCCCTGTGTAATAGTTACATTCATGTGAAGTAGACACACCCCTTTGTTGTAGTAATACATTCTTATGGAGTAGACACACCCCTGTGTAATAGTTACATTCTTGTGGAGTAGACACACCCCTGTGTAATAGTTGCATTCTTGTGGAGTAGACACACCCCATCTTCGCTAGCCAAGGCTTCTGATTACGTTACACTACACGAACCCTTGGCGGATATAGTCGTGTTCAAACCGTCGCGCCCTGGAATCCCAGGGCATCCAATCAAATCGCGTTTTACACTCGGGCTTGGTTTCGCAGTAAACAAAAATTGCGGCACCCAGTACAGAGCTACAATGTCGACTATGTCATAAAGTCATGGCATTTTACCTATATACAGAGACATACAATCTTTAGGGGAACATTCGCAGTGTTTGATAAATCTATTTAAGTCATTGATCACATATCTCATCGAAATGACACAAGCCTCCATGTGTGTTTGTTAACATCACAGATGAAGTAAATCGGTAACGCTCGTTTTGATTGGTCGAAAATTTCATGCGTAAAGAGTGGTAATTTTGAATCTCCGCTAGAGGGCCAGAACTGACGCCTATATCTGCCAAGGGTTCGTGTAGTGTAACGTAATCAGAAGCCTTGGCTAGCGAAGATGACACACCCCTGTGTAATAGTTACATTCTTGTGGAGTAGACACACCCCTGTGTAATAGTTACATTCTTGTGGAGTAGACACACCCCTGTGTAATAGCTACATCCCTGTGGTGTATTATTAGAGGTCAATAATAATGAATCTATACTATATGTATCAAAATGGGGAGGGAATGATCAAGACAGTGTCCTCATGTGAAGTCACAAGACAGTGTCCTCATATGAAGTCACAAGACAGTGATCTCATATGAAGTCACAAGACAAAATCCTCATGTGAAGTCACAAGACAGTGTCCTCATGTGAAGTCACAAGACAGTGTCCTCATGTGAAGTCACAAGACAGTATCCTCATGTTAAGTCACAAGACAGTGTTCTCATATGAAGTCACAAGACAAAATCCTCATGTGAAGTCACAAGACAGTGTCCTCATGTGAAGTCACAAGACAGTGTCCTCATGTGAAGTCACAAGACAGTGTTCTCATGTGAAGTCACAAGACAGTGATCTCATATGAAGTCACAAGACAGTACTAGTGTTCTCATGTGAAGTCACAAGACAGTGTCCTCATGTGAAGTCACAAGACAGTGTTCTCATGTAAAGTCACAAGACAGTGTCCTCATGTGAAGTCACAAGACAGTGTCCTCATGTGAAGTCACAAGACAGTGTCCTCATGTGAAGTCACAAGACAGTGTCCTCATGTGAAGTCACAAGACAGTGTCCTCATGTGAAGTCACAAGACAGTGTCCTCATGTGAAGTCACAAGACAGTGTCCTCATGTGAAGTCACAAGACAGTGTCCTCATGTGAAGTCACAAGACAGTGTCCTCAATCATGTAAAGTCACAAGACAGTGTCCTCATGTGAAGTCACAAGACAGTGTCCTCATGTGAAGTCACATGACATTGTCCTCATGTGAAGTCACAAGACAGTGTCCTCATGTGAAGTCACAAGACAGTGTCCTCATGTGAAGTCACAAGACAGTGTCCTCATGTGAAGTCACAAGACAGTGTCCTCATGAAGTCACAAGACAGTGTCCTCATGTGAAGACAAGACAGTGTCCTCATGTGAAGTCACAAGACAGTGTCCTCATGTGAAGTCACAAGACAGTGTCCTCATGTGAAGTCACAAGACAGTGTCCTCATGTGAAGTCACAAGACAGTGTCCTCATGTGAAGTCACAAGACAGTGTCCTCATGTGAAGTCACAAGACAGTGTTCTCATGTGAAGTCACAAGACAGTGTCCTCATGTGAAGTCACAAGACAGTGTCCTCATGTGAAGTCACAAGACAGTGTCCTCATGTGAAGTCACAAGACAGTGTCCTCATGTGAAGTCACAAGACAGTGTCCTCATGTGAAGTCACATGACATTGTCCTCATGTGAAGTCACATGACATTGTCCTCATGTGAAGTCACAAGACAGTGTCCTCATGTGAAGTCACAATACAGTGTCCTCATGTGAAGTCACAAGACAGTGTTCTCATGTGAAGTCACAAGACAGTGTCCTCATATGAAGTCACAAGACAGTATCCTCATGTGAAGACAAGACAGTGTCCTCATGTGAAGTCACAAGACAGTGTCCTCATGTGAAGTCACAAGACAGTGTCCTCATGTGAAGACAAGACAGTGTCCTCATGTGAAGTCACAAGACAGTGTCCTCATGTGAAGTCACAAGACAGTGTCCTCATGTGAAGTCACAAGACAGTGTCCTCATGTGAAGTCACAAGACAGTGTCCTCATGTGAAGTCACAAGACAGTGTTCTCATGTGAAGACACAAGACAGTGTCCTCATATGAAGTCACAAGACAGTGTCCTCATGTGAAGTCACAAGACAGTGTTCTCATGTGAAGTCACAAGACAGTGTCCTCAAGCATGTAAAGTCACAAGACAGTGTCCTCATGTGAAGTCACATGACATTGTCCTCATGTGAAGTCACATGACATTGTCCTCATGTGAAGTCACATGACATTGTCCTCATGTGAAGTCACAAGACAGTGTCCTCATGTGAAGTCACAAGACAGTGTCCTCATGTGAAGTCACAAGACAGTGTCCTCATGTGAAGTCACAAGACAGTGTCCTCATGTGAAGTCACAAGACAGTGTTCTCATGTGAAGTCACAAGACAGTGTCCTCATGAAGTCACAAGACTGTCCTCATGTGAAGACAAGACAGTGTCCTCATGTGAAGTCACAAGACAGTGTCCTCATGTGAAGTCACAAGACAGTGTCCTCATGTGAAGTCACAAGACAGTGTCCTCATGTGAAGTCACAAGACAGTGTCCTCATGTGAAGTCACAAGACAGTGTCCTCATGTGAAGTCACAAGACAGTGTCCTCATGTGAAGTCACAAGACAGTGTTCTCATGTGAAGTCACAAGACAGTGTCCTCATGTGAAGACACAAGACAGTGTCCTCATGTGAAGTCACAAGACAGTGTCCTCATGTGAAGTCACAAGACAGTGTCCTCATGTGAAGTCACAAGACAGTGTTCTCATGTGAAGTCACAAGACAGTGTCCTCAAGCATGTAAAGTCACAAGACAGTGTCCTCATGTGAAGTCACAAGACAGTGTCCTCATGTGAAGTCACATGACATTGTCCTCATGTGAAGTCACATGACATTGTCCTCAAGTGAAGTCACAAGACAGTGTCCTCATGTGAAGTCACAAGACAGTGTCCTCAATCATGTAAAGTCACAAGACAGTGTCCTCATGTGAAGTCACAAGACAGTGTCCTCATGTGAAGTCACATGACATTGTCCTCATGTGAAGTCACATGACATTGTCCTCATGTGAAGTCACAAGACAGTGTCCTCATGTGAAGTCACAAGACAGTGTTCTCATGTGAAGTCACAAGACAGTGTCCTCAATCATGTAAAGTCACAAGACAGTGTCCTCATGTGAAGTCACAAGACAGTGTCCTCATGTGAAGTCACATGACATTGTCCTCATGTGAAGTCACATGACATTGTCCTCATGTGAAGTCACATGACATTGTCCTCATGTGAAGTCACAAGACAGTGTCCTCATGTGAAGTCACAAGACAGTATCCTCATGTGAAGACAAGACAGTGTCCTCATGTGAAGTCAAAAGACAGTGTCCTCATGTGAAGTCACAAGACAGTGTCCTCATGTGAAGACAAGACAGTGTCCTCATTTGAAGTCACAAGACAGTGTCCTCATGTGAAGTCACAAGACAGTGTCCTCATGTGAAGTCACAAGACAGTGTCCTCATGTGAAGTCACAAGACAGTGTCCTCATGTGAAGTCACATGACATTGTCCTCATGTGAAGTCACATGACATTGTCCTCATGTGAAGTCACAAGACAGTGTCCTCATGTGAAGTCACAAGACAGTGTCCTCATGTGAAGACAAGACAGTGTCCTCATGTGAAGTCACAAGACAGTGTCCTCATGTGAAGACAAGACAGTGATCTCATATGAAGTCACAAGACAGTGTTTTCAATCATGTGAAGTCACAAGACAGTGTCCTCATGTGAAGTCACAAGACAGTGCTCTCATGTGAAGTCACAAGACAGTGTCCTCATGTGAAGTCACAAGACAGTGTCCTCATGTGAAGTCACAAGACAGTGTTCTCTCATTTTAAGCCACAAGACAGTGTCCTCATGTGAAGTCACAAGACAGTGCTCTCATGTGAAGTCACAAGACAGTGTCCTCATGTGAAGTCACAAGACAGTGTCCTCATGTGAAGTCACAAGACAGTGCTCTCTCATTGTAAGAAGCAGTGTCCTCAATCATGTGAAGTCACATGACAATGTTGTCCTCATGTTAATTCAAATGTCAGTGTCTTCTAGCTATAGATCTTCATGTAAAGTCATATGACAGTACTAGTGTTGTCCCCATGTGAAACCACAGGAGAGTCCTCTAAGTGACATTACATGTTTTTAAATGCTGTTGTCCTCTTAGTGAAGCTTTGGATGAAAAAGTAGGACAGGGAAAGATGACAAATACATCAGTTTTGTGACAAAGTACTTGTATCTAAAGGAGCATTTCCTATAGCTTGTCTCAGTTGTCAGTCTACTGTACATTAAAGTTTCACTGTATTATTTTATGAATCATCTCACTGCATTTATCCCGGGATCACCAAAGAGAGACATATATGTACTATACATGTTGATGACATGATGATGATGTGATAATCAGACCTGTATTTCACTATAATATGACTAGATGTCAGTATAATAGGACTCGATGTCAGTATAATAGGACTCGATGTCAGTATAATAGGACTCGATGTCAGTATGATATGACTAGATGTCAGTATAATATGACTAGATGTCAGTATGATATGACTAGATGTCAGTATGATATGACTAGATGTCAGTATAATAGGACTCGATGTCAGTATAATAGGACTAGATGTCAGTATAATAGGACTAGATGTCAGTATAATAGGACTAGATGTCAGTATAATAGGACTAGATGTCAGTATAATAGGACTAGATGTCAGTATGATATGACTAGATGTCAGTATAATTGGACTCGATGTCAGTATAATATGACTAGATGTCAGTATGATAGGACTAGATGTCAGTATGATATGACTAGATGTCAGTATGATAGGACTAGATGTCAGTATGATATGACTAGATGTCAGTATAATAGGACTAGATGTCAGTATGATATGACTAGATGTCAGTATGATATGACTAGATGTCAGTATGATATGACTAGATGTCAGTATGATGTGACTAGATGTCAGTATAATAGGACTAGATGTCAGTATGATGTGACTAGATGTCAGTATAATAGGACTAGATGTCAGTATGATATGACTAGATGTCAGTATAATAGGACTAGATGTCAGTATAATAGGACTAGATGTCAGTATGATATGACTAGATGTCAGTATAATAGGACTAGATGTCAGAATAATATGACTAGATGTCAGTAATGATATGACTAGATGTCAGTATGATATGACTAGATGTCAGAATGATATGACTAGATGTCAGTATGATATGACTAGATGTCAGTATGATGTGACTAGATGTCAGTATAATAGGACTAGATGTCAGTATGATATGACTAGATGTCAGTATGATGTGACTAGATGTCAGTATAATAGGACTAGATGTCAGTATGATATGACTAGATGTCAGTATAATAGGACTAGATGTCAGTATAATAGGACTAGATGTCAGTATGATATGACTAGATGTCAGTATGATATGACTAGATGTCAGTATGATATGACTAGATGTCAGTATAATAGGACTAGATGTCAGTATAATAGGATTAGATATCAGTATAATAGGACTAGATGTCAGTATGATATGACTAGATGTCAGAATAATATGACTAGATGTCAGTATGATATGACTAGATGTCAGTATAATAGGACTAGATGTCAGTATAATAGGACTAGATGTCAGTATAATAGGACTAGATGTCAGTATAATAGGACTAGATGTCAGTATGATATGACTAGATGTCAGTATGATAGGACTAGATGTCAGTATAATAGGACTAGATGTCAGTATGATATGACTAGATGTCAGTATGATATGACTAGATGTCAGTATGATATGACTAGATGTCAGTATGATAGGACTAGATGTCAGTATAATAGGACTAGATGTCAGTATGATATGACTAGATGTCAGTATGATATGACTAGATGTCAGTATGATATGACTAGATGTCAGTATGATATGACCAGATGTCAGTATAATAGGACTAGATGTCAGTATAATAGGACTAGATGTCAGTATGATATGACTAGATGTCAGTATAATTGGACTAGATGTCAGTATAATAGGACTAGATGTCAGTATGATATGACTAGATGTCAGTATAATAGGACTAGATGTCAGTATAATATGACCAGATGTCAGTATGATAGGACTAGATGTCAGTATGATATGACTAGATGTCAGTATGATATGACTAGATGTCAGTATGATATGACTAGATGTCAGTATGATATGACCAGATGTCAGTATAATAGGACTAGATGTCAGTATAATAGGACTAGATGTCAGTATGATATGATTAGATGTCAGTATAATGAACTAGATGTCAGTATAATATGACTAGATGTCAGTATAATAGGATTAGATATCAGTATAATAGGATTAGATATCAGTATAATAGGACTAGATGTCAGTATGATAGGAGTAGATGTCAGTATAATAGGACTAGATGTCAGTATAATATGACTAGATGTCAGTATGATATGACTAGATGTCAGAATAATATGACTAGATGTCAGTATGATATGACTAGATGTCAGTATAATAGGACTAGATGTCAGTATAATAGGACTAGATGTCAGTATGATATGACTAGATGTCAGTATGATATGACTAGATGTCAGTATGATATGACTAGATGTCAGTATGATATGACTAGATGTCAGTATAATATGACTAGATGTCAGTATGATATGACTAGATGTCAGTATGATGTGACTAGATGTCAGTATAATAGGACTAGATGTCAGTATGATATGACTAGATGTCAGTATGATATGACTAGATGTCAGTATAATATGACTAGATGTCAGTATGATATGACTAGATGTCAGTATGATATGACTAGATGTCAGTATAATAGGACTAGATGTCAGTATAATAGGACTAGATGTCAGTATGATATGACTAGATGTCAGTATAATAGGACTAGATGTCAGTATGATATGACTAGATGTCAGTATGATATGACTAGATGTCAGAATAATAGAACAAGATGTCAGTATGATATGACTAGATGTCAGTATGATATGACTAGATGTCAGTATGATATGACTAAATGTCAGTATAATAGGACTAGATGTCAGTATAATATGACTAGATGTCAGTATGATATGACTAGATGTCAGTATGATATGACTAGATGTCAGTATAATAGGACTAGATGTCAGTATAATATGACTAGATGTCAGTATGATATGACTAGATGTCAGTATGATATGACTAGATGTCAGTATGATAGGACTAGATGTCAGTATGATATGACTAGATGTCAGTATGATATGACAAGATGTCAGTATAATAGGACTAGATGTCAGTATAATAGGACTAGATGTCAGTATAATAGGACTAGATGTCAGTATGATATGACTAGATGTCAGTATGATATGACTAGATGTCAGTATGATAGGACTAGATGTCAGTATAATAGGACTAGATGTCAGTATAATAGGACTAGATGTCAGTATGATATGACTAGATGTCAGTATGATATGACTAGATGTCAGTATAATAGAACTAGATGTCAGTATGATATGACTAGATGTCAGTATGATATGACTAGATGTCAGAATAATAGGACTAGATGTCAGTATGATATGACTAGATGTCAGTATGATATGACTAGATGTCAGTATGATAGGACTAGATGTCAGTATAATAGGACTAGATGTCAGTATGATATGACTAGATGTCAGTATGATATGACTAGATGTCAGTATGATAGGACTAGATGTCAGTATAATAGGACTAGATGTCAGTATAATAGGACTAGATGTCAGTATAATAGGACTAGATGTCAGTATAATAGGACTAGATGTCAGTATAATAGGACTAGATGTCAGTATAATAGGACTAGATGTCAGTATAATAGGACTAGATGTCAGTATGATAGGACTAGATGTCAGTATAATAGGACTAGATGTCAGTATAATAGGACTAGATGTCAGTATAATAGGACTAGATGTCAGTATGATATGACTAGATGTCAGAATAATAGAACAAGATGTCAGTATGATATGACTAGATGTCAGTATGATATGACTAGATGTCAGAATAATAGGACTAGATGTCAGTATGATATGACTAGATGTCAGTATGATATGACTAGATGTCAGTATGATAGGACTAGATGTCAGTATAATAGGACTAGATGTCAGTATAATAGGACTAGATGTCAGTATAATAGGACTAGATGTCAGTATGATATGACTAGATGTCAGTATAATATGACTAGATGTCAGTATGATATGACTAGATGTCAGTATGATGTGACTAGATGTCAGTATAATAGGACTAGATGTCAGTATAATAGGACTAGATGTCAGTATGATAGGACTAGATGTCAGTATAATAGGACTAGATGTCAGTATAATAGGACTAGATGTCAGTATAATATGACTAGATGTCAGTATAATATGACTAGATGTCAGTATGATGTGACTAGATGTCAGTATAATAGGACTAGATGTCAGTATAATAGGACTAGATGTCAGTATAATACGACTAGATGTCAGTATGATATGACTAGATGTCAGTATGATGTGACTAGATGTCAGTATAATAGGACTAGATGTCAGTATAATAGGACTAGATGTCAGTATGATATGACTAGATGTCAGTATAATAGGACTAGATGTCAGTATGATATGACTAGATGTCAGTATGATATGATTAGATATCAGTATAATAGGACTAGATGTCAGTATAATAGGACTAGATGTCAGTATGATATGACTAGATGTCAGTATAATATGACTAGATGTCAGTATAATAGGACTAGATGTCAGTATAATAGGACTAGATGTCAGTGTAATATGACCAGATGTCAGTATGAATGACTAGATGTCAGTATGATATGACCAGATGTCAGTATGATAGGACTAGATGTCAGTATAGTAGGACTAGATGTCAGTATAATAGGACTAGATGTCAGTATAATAGGACTAGATGTCAGTATAATAGGACTAGATGTCAGTATGATATGACTAGATGTCAGTATGATAGAACATTTAGCATTTTGTTTTTAGCTCACCTGGACCGAATGTCCGGTGAGCTTATGTCATGGCGCAGCGTCCGTCGTCCATCAACATTTGCTTCAAATGCATATGGCTACTAGTCAAAAAGTTCCTATTGGATTTTGACCAGGCAGGAAAACACACTGAAGTTGTGGAGTTAACACACCCTTCCTGTAGGTATATATATGGTACATATGTATACTGTACTTATACAGTGTCAGAGCTATCACATGTACACCATTCATCCCATATGAAGTACTATCCGTGACCTTAATCCTGGTGATCCTATGGTACTGGACTTCGAAATAGTCGGTGTTATTTACATGTTTATAAAGATATTTAGATGTTCAGTCACAACTTTATAGACTTCTTTAATTTAGGCATTTACATGTGTACAATTTTAATTATGAATCCAGTAGAGTGTTAAGGAGGAAATGCATATTAATAAATAGACATGGCCACCTGTCTCTAGAATATTGAAATTATTAATTAAATTGAGCTTTATGGTTTTGGTCTCATGAATATGTCCGATTCCCAAGTTTCAAACTAGGGGGATATATATATAAGTATTAGAGTTTAGTGGAGCAATATTAATTCTAACACAAAACTGAGGGGCTGGTGGCATGGCCAGTCAATCAATGTATCATAACAGCCCATCCTAATGCCAATTTTATATATAGTAGCCAATGTAATGCAATTTGATTTTGGGAGGTCAGTACTGATTCTGCTTGTGCATTGCACCACAGATGAGAATGGGAAAGTGACCTTAGAGTGTCTGGTTGTAGATGTTTTATTTGTCCTTCTGTCTTTGTTGAGTGTCTGGTTGTAGATGTTTTATTTGTCCTTCTGTCTTTGTTGAGTGTCTGGTTGTAGATGTTTTATGTCCTTCTGTCTTTGTTGAATGTCTGGTTTAGATGTTTTATTTGTCCTTCTGTCTTTGTTGAGTGTCTGGTTGTAGATGTTTTATTTGTCCTTCTGTCTTTGTTGAGTGTCTGGTTGTAGATGTTTTATTTGTCCTTCTCTCTTTGTTGAATGTCTGGTTGTAGATGTTTTATTTGTCTTCTGTCTTTGTTGAGTGTCTACAGCTGGTGTATGTTTTATTTGTCCTTCTGTCTTTGTTGAGTGTATGGTGGTGTATGTTTTATTTGTCCTTCTGTCTTTGTTGAGTGTCTGGTTGTAGATGTTTTATTTGTCCTTCTGTCTTTGTTGAGTGTCTGGTTGTAGATGTTTTATTTGTCCTTCTGTCTTTGTTGAATGTCTGGTTTAGATGTTTTATTTGTCCTTCTCTCTTTGTTGAATGTCTGGTTGTAGATGTTTTATTTGTCTTCTGTCTTTGTTGAGTGTCTACAGGTGGTGTATGTTTTATTTGTCCTTCTGTCTTTGTTGAGTGTCTGGTGGTGTGTGTTTTATTTGTCCTTCTGTCTTTGTTGAGTGTCTGCAGGTGGTGTTTGTTTTGTATGTCCTTCTGTCTTTGTTGAGTGTCTGGTTGTAGATGTTTTATTTGTCCTTCTGTCTTTATTGAGTGTCTGGTTGTAGATGTTTTATTTGTCCTTCTGTCTTTGTTGAGTGTCTGGTTGTAGATGTTTTGTTTAGATCAAGTTACCCTGCCGTTATTGCACATTTTTATCCTTTATGCCTGTAATACCATGTACAGAACACTGCTGTCTTTCTTGTCCACAGCAACAAAATAAATTTATATTAGGGACATTAATATCTAGATTTCTTTCCTGCACATCTCATTGACCTTGACTTGAGGTTAGGAGATTTAAGGGAATATACATTTTAATTGCCAAATTCAACACTTGTGTATGAAACTGACCAGATAAAGAATGTTTGTACACATTTAGTAGAATTCCTCTTTATCAAGTTACATAGTTTTGTTTGTAATACACAATTTATACACCTGTTATATAATTAGTGTAAATAGAAAAAGTAAAGGCAGTGATGGATAACTCTGCTTTTTATCTGAATGTGTAAAAGATCATCTTTATAAATGAAGAAATTCTTTCTAGAATGAAAAAATGAAGTAAAAGTAATACAGCTAGAGGAGCCCACTTATTTGCATATCCCTTATTTGAATATCCGGCTTATTTGCATAAAATTCTCAGGTCCTGATTTTCTTCTTCTTTATCTTTGTATTTTTATCCCGTGTATTTGCATCGACTAAAACACCGACTCCCGCTTATATGTATATAAACTTCCAAAAAATCGAATTTTTTTTATTGATTTTAGGGTATTTTTATGATTTTCCTGTAATAAAAGTTTTATGAAATGTGTTTTAACTTACATATTGATTTGACACGATGTACAACGTTATCTTATCATTGGTTCACACTTCGTCATTAGGCCTACACGTTACGTTCGATGCATCGATATCGACATTTAGTTATTATCCAGACCATATCAGTAGCATTGTGCAGAAGAATTACTGAATAAAATATTTATATGCCTCATCTTTTGATGAGATTTATTTATTTATTATAGCATCGATCCAAACCTGTGTTCTGTGCACTTGAACACTCGCTGAGGCAGGTTATGATCGCCATGATTGTTTACTAGGCGCGTTGCATTGTGGGGGCATATGTGTAATGAACGACAACTCTTTGTGTGTGCGCGCCATTTTCCAAAACAAACCCAAACAACAATACACAAGTCACGGTCATTTAAGACAGTCTATTGCTTCAGCAGTTCATCATCTATGATCAAACAACTTATATACAATGTACTCATAGCAGGAACACAACGCATCTCGAGACGATAATGAATGTTAATTGAACCGATGACATTGTACATCGTAGTGCCAACCCACGCGTGTATGACCGATATCGGACCCAGAGTGTCAAGTAGAAAACAATGAAGTATATTTTTATTTGTACATTTACAAAGAATAACAACCCATGTATTTCGTATTTACTCTTATATTTTGAATAATGTTTTTTTTTTTAAATATATTTTTAATGCAAATAACGTAAACGATCATATAGCGCCCATTTTGAGTACCTACACGATCTACATGTGTATAAGAGGGGCCAAAACCCAACTCCGCCTATACGAATACTCCGGTTATTTGCATATTTTGTCATGGAAAAAGGGCTATGCAAATAAGCGGGTTGCTCTGTATTAAAAGTATAATATGTTTATATGTGAGTTGAAAGTACATTTTGATATTGTTCACAGGTGTGGTCAGGTAACAGACATTTTGATATTATTGTTTATATGTGAGTTAACAGTACATCTTAATATTGTTGACAGGTGTAAACAGGTAACAGACATTTTAATATAATTGTTTACAGGTGAATTGAATTACATTTTGACATTATTGTCTACAGGTGAGCTGAAACAGTCACTGCCAAACATTGTGGTGGAGATACTGGAGGACAAGTTAGACAATGACTACATTGACTATATTGCCAATATGATCCTGAAGAATGCAGGTGCCTCATCGCCTCCTTCCTCTAACTCTGCTCCTTCCATATCCTCTTCTACTCTCTCCCTTTCCTCCTCTGCCTCGTCCTCCACCTCCTCTGTACCCTCAACTTTGGCTGTCCCCATGGCAATGATGGACGACTCTATGGGTGCCTCAACTAGCCAGCCATCCAAAGGACCGGAGGTCAAGGACACCAATGAACCTGTTAAACTAGAAACACCAACTGAGAAAAAAGAACCGATGATGGAAGACTGTCCACTTAACTGGACGCAGATGGACAAACGATCTGTATGTGAATTAATTATATATATATATATATATATATAAACCTGTGTAAAAGTAAAACAATTTTCTCCAGAAAAACAGAATTTTTTCTAAAATATCATCATTGACTTTTCAGGTTAAAAAGATAAATTTATCCTGAAAAATAATCTCATCATATAAAAGGGAGAGAGTTTGTTCAAATGGATGACCTTGACCTTGACCTTCATTCAAGGTCACATGGATCAAATATGCTAAAATCTTTAAACGACTTCTTCTTGATAACAAAAAGGCCCAGAGACCCAATACTAGGTCTATAGCATGCTGGGATGAAGGGCTACCAAGTTTGTACAAATGGATGACCTTGATCTTCATTCAAGGTCACATGGGTCAAATATGCTAAAATATATAAAAACTCAGGTGACTGTTAAGGCCCATGGGCCTCTTGTTTGATTTTAGATTTATGAGAGAGAAAAAAATTGAAAATGTGTGCTTCTGCCTTCCTGATAACAAAGTAACTTTTTGTAAGTAAACCTTATCATGTGTCTCCTATACTTAACCAGCTAACCAGGTATGATGGTATGATAGCTTTTACAAAGCTAATCCATTGTCTATTGTTTTGTACAGAGCTATATCATGGTTCCTCTTGAACCCGAGTCACAGGAATACGTTGATGTCGCCCTCAAGTTCCACAATTCAATGAAGTTCCCTGCAGCTGATATCACCAAAATCTTCAGAGTTCAAAACCCGATTCTCTGGAAATATTACACAGTGTAAGATATTCCTCAAGACAAGTAAAATGTACATTGTATATGATATCAAAGTCTAGATGTGTATAGTCTCTAACTTTTGTGGCTGTAAATTTTCCTACTATTAATTCTAAATATCGTATTGAGAAAATTAAATATACAAAAAATCCCCAGGAAATTACTGACTACATGTTAATCTGTAACCAGGAACAACATCGTTTATAGTAAGGTAAACTACTAGACATTATTGTTTATAGTAAGGTAAACTACTAGACATTATTGTTTATAGTAAGGTAAATTACTAGACATTATTGTTTTTACAGGAAGAGAACTGAGATGATTATAGAGAATGACGGTCTGGATGTCCAAGAGAACAGCCTGTTTCATGGCACTACAAGCTCGGTACTAGATGCCATTTGTAAAAAAGGTTTTGATTGGAGAGTGTGTGGAAAAAATGCTACAGTTTATGGTCAAGGTAAGGGCAGACACTATGAAAAATAAACATAGCCCTGTATGACATCATGCATACTCATGACACTGTCTTTAAAGGCTATTAATATTCATAGAACTATCATTGGATAGTATGAATACTGTATACCTGGTAATTTTCGCCCCCGTTTAATTTTCGCCCTTTGAAGATAGGGCGAATTTAAGATGAAGACGAAAATTTCAAGCTGAATTGAAGGATTTATAAACCATAGTACATGGGTCAAGTGTAGTCAGATCACAAACATACCCTCTTATTTTTCAACTGTAAAATCACGTACTAGGCTTAGTATTTTCAATCAAAAAACGATAGATACCAAGTTATTTTAAAAATTCAGTCATTTTTATACGCCCGACGAAAGACGGGACGTATTATGTTATCATGTTGGCGGGCGGGTGGGTGGGCACATATGGTGTCCGGACCATAACTCCAATACTACTCGAACCAGGCTCTCCATACTTGACACAAATATACATCTTGATGAGCCGGAGTGTCGCATACCAAAATCATGCCCCTTACCCCCGTATTTGTGGAGTTATTCCCCTTCAATGATTTTACTTGTCCGGACCATAACTCCAATACTACTCAACCCAGGCTCTCCATACTTGACACAAATATACATCTTGATGAGCCGGAGTGTCGCATACCAAAATCATGCCCCTTACCCCGTATTTGCGGAGTTATTCCCCTTTGATGATTTTACTTGTCCGGACCATAACTCCAATACTACTCGACCCAGGCTCTCCATACTTGACACAAATATACATCTTGATGAGCCGGAGTGACGCATACCAAAATAATGCCCCTTACCCCGTATTTGCGGAGTTATTCCCCTTTGATGATTTTGTAACTGCTCACCATTCACTTAATAATGATATTAGGAGACTGATTCTTTCCAAAGAGGTTCTTTTAATGTATATATTCTGTATATAAACATGTGAACTAATTTTTGTGTTGTGTCTAAACCAAGGTTTCCCATATTTGCAACATATTAATATATACATCTCATCATTCAAAGTTGCCTTTTGGTTTCGAATTCACACCATTATGTGTATCAATATCTCCTTCCAACTTTCCAACAATGATACTTCATTTTAAAGCATTACAACCTGTGAAACTACCCCCTTCCAAGTGTCAAATATTGCGGCGGGCGTATGTTGTGGCCCTCCAACGGGCCCTTGTTTTAAAATTGTGTAGTCCGGTCATGATAAAAACGAAATACAGAGTGGCATCAATTTCCTGCCATGGATAAGACTAATTTTATGAGTTCACCCTCCCTTAATTTTGGCTTCCATTCATGTGCATGTGAACAAGAGAAAACACTGGTCAGTCATTAATCATGGTGCCGTGAACTTACAATTGATCGTGTTTGCTTAAAGTCACCCATGCATACCCGATACTACTTGAATTAGCACAGACTAAAAGAAAATCTGAGCACAGGTAAACTTTCTTTGTTATACACTTGATTACATTTCACATCTGGTTATAAGACAATTGGGGAACTCGATAAGTCCCGAGTGGTCCGAGTGCAACCTTATTGAGAATTCCGAACGGAATTTTACGATTTTACAAACGAGGAAAAGGATATTTCTTGAAAACCATTTAGGGCGAATTTTAAACGGGGCGAATATGTTTTGTGTTGGTCAAGGGCGAAAATAACCTGGGGCAAAAATTACCAGGTATACAGTATTCATAGTACTATCATCGGATGCTATGAATATTCATGATACAGTCATTGGATGCTATGAATATTCATGGTACAGTCAAACTTGTAATAGCGGACACCCTTATATAACGGACACCTGTCCATAACGGACACTTTCAGGAATCCCCAATGAAAATCACTATATAAATATCATGTATATAGCGGACACCTTCCTAATGCGGACAGCGGACACTTATTTTTGTCCGTAAAGTTGTTAAAAATTCCGTATAACGGACACGCGAAACCATAGCTGTGTTGATATTTGTGTGTAAAACGTTTCTAAATAACAAGCAAAGCCTTAATTACTCAACTCCCCTGGCAGCAATGCTAACTTAGGAAGCCACTTCATCAGTCACTAATTGTCCTGTTACCTGTAAGTTGCTGTAACAATGGGCAGTAATTACAAGAGAGTGACCGATCGCCATCGGCAGAGGTGTTTGTTTACTCAACCCCACCGGTGACAACTAAGCTTAGCCATTCAACCATAGCCTAGACAACAAGAATGGTCAAGGGGTAATTAAATCATTATCAAGACCAATAAAAGAGGGACAAAGCAATAGTTATGTCTGTCATAATTGTTTTACTTACAAAATCAACCGTATGCAAAATCTGACAGGGCAGGCACATGGTTGTCAGCCGCCATTTTCTCACACTCGGAACTCCTCGGAATATGACTACGTAACATATTAAGAACAGCTGATGAGTTCCGAGTGTCTTTGTATACACTATACTAATTGACAGAACCAGAAAACGGTATTTATTAAATTAAATCCCTACATAGATTTCAGAAAATATGTCTCAAAATAAATGCTTAGGGATTATAATTTTCAGAGGAAAATGCACTTTCATTTATAAAGAGTTAATGTTGTAATAGAAAAGATATTTCAAACATATTTATTTTTCAAAATATTGAGGATTAATGAAAATTGTTTTACTATGATAATAATTACCTTTACATTTTTGACTATGTTGAGTATTTGTCTGAATAGATATTCAGTATAGTATGATATTGTGAAGATTTTTTTGGAACATATAGGCTTAATATAAATTATCAAAAATATCAACTTCAATTTTTGTGTCAGATGAATTTTAATTAATTAATTTTAATGAAAATTAATTAATTAAGCATTTATCTTTAATTATTTGTCTTATATTCATTTGTTTAAGTGTTTAAATATAATAAATCAGGAGACATATAGTGTACTATCAACAGACTTTGGTTTGTTTCTTCGTTTATAAGGGACATAACTCGTTGAACCTCTATATAAAGGACACCTCTCTATAAAGGACACTTTTGTCTTGTCCTTTAGGTGTCCTTTATAGACAGGTTCGACTGTACTGTCATTAAAGGCTATGAATATTCATAGCACTATTATCGGTTGCTATGAATATTCATAGTACTGTCATTAGATGCTATCGTATTATCTAAAATAGATTACCTGTCTTTGGATGCTATGAATAGTGCATGTACTGTCATTAGATGGTATGGTATTATCTTTGGATGCTATGAAATATTTGCTACAGTATTTGCAATATTAAAAAAGCCAATTAATTAAAACCTGATTATAGATACTGTACAGCACCAAATATTTATGGTAAGCTTTTCAAGGTTCCAAGCTATTACATCAATTTTTGGTAGAATCATTTTGTCTCAAGTCAATTGGATCTTCAAAATTTGTTGTATTTATTTACATGTCTCCCTGCCACAAATAAGAAGGAAATTTTGATTTGAAAATATTTTAATATTTAGTATAAACACATTATATTTATTATATTATTATAACATGCATACTATTTCTGTTTAGCTATGACAGACTTCTGTTTACTGTCTTCAGGTTCGTACTTTGCTGTGAATGCTTCCTATTCTCACATGTACACGGATAATGGGAACGAGAACCGTCGTCGTGGACGTGTTGTCACTTTGTTGTCTGGGATGCCTCGACCAATGCCGGCCCATGTGCCATACCTGTCGACACCCCCAACCTCAAACGTTCTGTCTACACAGATTGGGTTTGGTCCTTCAGCAATACAAGTGTACCCTCCACCTACTCCGATTACTTCCATCTCCACCGGAGCCAATACTAACCCTCTCTCCAACATCTCTACGCCATCTAATCCTTCCAGCTCCTCCCACATGGTAGCTCAGGGTCTGGGGGCTCCTCCCCCTTCCGACAAAGGATCCAATAATTCCAGTCAGGTGCCACAGCAACAGGCCGCAGCATCTTCTGCCCAGCCAGCTCCAGGACCAATCAGAAACAGGCGTATCACACATCAGCTCACCTCAATACGCAGACAACTGAATGTGCTGCGTTCTAGTGTGCAGCAGTTGAGGAATACCTCTATACCTTCCCAGATTGGTCAGCCTGCTCTGGGCAACCCAGCAGATATTCAACCATCTAACAAAACTGTACATAGAATGTTTCTGGCTAAGGTGCTTGTGGGTAAATACACAGGGGGTCACAATGGACTGAGGAAGCCACCTCCCTTATACCCGTGTACAGATCCGTATGGCAAGTGCTACGACTCTTGTGTTGACAACATACATAACCCAAAAATATTTGTCATCTTCGACACAGCCCAGGCTTACCCTTCCTATGTGCTGGAGTATCATTGTGAAGAGGGTCAGTGAGAATTGTGGTGGTGTGCTGTATGGACGTTTGGATGTGTGTAGTTAGTGTACAGATGTAGTACTTTTAAGGTTGTCCAATATGTTGATACTGTTATAATTACCATGGAAATATATATGTGTGTATACAAATAGAAATTGCTGCAGGCATACAACTGTTTTAATATATAGAAACAGTGAGTAGTATTTTGTAAGTTTTTAGTGGCTGTGATCATATATATGTATAGCATTGATTTAGTCTCTTTCCAACTTCATATTTACGGAAAAGTCATGGACACATTTGCTACCTCCTGACGTTGCTACAGAAAGTCACCCTTAATGTTCATACATCAAGCATCAATTGAAATGTTGCTAGTGTAATAAATTAACTGGTCACACTTCAAGTGTCGACTGAGGCGTCTCTAGAGTAATCTGTTAACTGGCCACACTTCAAGTGTTTACTGACATATGGTTAGAGTAACTAGTTAACAGGCCACACTTCAAGTGTCGACTGAGGCATCTCTAGAGTAACTAGTTAACAGGCCACAGGTCAAGTGTCGACTGACGCGTCTCTAGAGAAATAAGTTAACAGGCCACAGGTCAAGTGTCGACTGACGCGTCTCTAGAGTAATCTGTTAACTGGCCACACTTCAAGTGTTTACTGATATATGGCTAGAGTAACTAGTTAACTGGCCACAGGTCAAGTGTCGACTGAGGCGTCTCTAGAGTAATCAGTAATTAACTGGCCACACGTCAAGTGTCGACTGAGGTGTCTGTAGAGTAATTAGTTAACTGGCCACACATCAAGTGTCGACTGACGCGTCTCTAGAGAAATAAGTTAACAGGCCACAGGTCAAGTGTCGACCGACGCGTCTCTAGAGTAATCTGTTAACTGGCCACACTTCAAGTGTTTACTGACATATGGCTAGAGTAACTAGTTAACTGGCCACAGGTCAAGTGTTTACTGATATATGGCTAGAGTAACTAGTTAACTGGCCACAGGTCAAGTGTCGACTGACGCGTCTCTAGAGTAATTAGTAATTAACTGGCCACAGGTCAAGTGTCGACTGACGCGTCTCTAGAGTAATCAGTAATTAACTGGCCACAGGTCAAGTGTCGACTGGGGTGTCTGTAGAGTAATTAGTTAACAGGCCACAGGTCAAGTGTCGACTGACGCGTCTCTAGAGAAATTAGTTAACAGGCCACAGGTCAAGTGTCGACTGACGCGTCTCTAGAGTAATCTGTTAACTGGCCACTCTTCAAGTGTTTACTGACATATGGCTAGAGTAACTAGTTAACTGGCCACAGGTCAAGTGTTTACTGATATATGGCTAGAGTAACTAGTATTAACTGGCCACACTTCAAGTGTCGACTGACGCGTCTCTAGAGTAATTATAAATTAACTGGCCAAAGGTCAAGTGTCGACTGAGGCGTCTGTAGATTAATCAGTAACTGGCCACACTTCAAGTGTCCACCCTTGGTTTTTAACAAAAATAACAAATCCCGATGATAAATTCCAGAAGATAAAATGGGAAACATTGAAATATTTTTTAAATATCATTTTTGAATTTGCTTTCCTCATTACAAGGATTATATGTTAATCTATATGTTTGACGTAGTTTTCATGATTTTTATTAGATACAAGAAAGACTGACATTTTCTAGGCCACTTGCAGTAGTTATAATAATTTATTAAATAGTCATTTGTAAGGCAGTGTAAAAGTTAAAATGGGGGCCTGCCCAGATGTAAATAGTTAATGTGTCATCATGAAACACAGATATACAAATGTTATACGTTATGCTGAGGTACAGAAATTACATAATTGTAACAGATCAGAAATTTTAAAATATGACATGTGATTCACCACTTCTAATTTGTTGTCATTGGAGTAGTTTTCTTTAACAAACCGAGCTGTTCTAATATCAAGAGTGCCACTATAGAATCTTACGTTTCCTAGATAATTCACAATAGATGTGTATGGTGTCCATGTTAAATATCATTGAGATTTATGTGTATATATATATACTTACAATCATGAAAACACTCATCAGTGATATTATAAGATCGTATTCTATGGATGATGGCCATGGTCTTCATTGGTGTTTATGTTTTTGTCTTCACAGATTCCCAAAGTCAATATGACCATGAATCTGAAATCTGCAAAGTAATCTAGCTGTGGTGAAAGCTTTACAAGCTTTACGAGATTTTTTTTATTAGCAGCAAATTCAAGTACTTCATAATTCTACACCAAACTTCCTGTGGTAGAACATGTATAACTAGTTATACTGTAGTATGTGTGAATTACCTGTCAAACATACTAATACATTGTACCATAATTCTACACAAAGATTCCTGTGGAATGACTTGTAGCTATTTATAGACATGATGAAACTTTCAGTAGAATACCAGTTCGTCTGTCTGAATTACCAGTACTACACCAAACTTCCTGTGGTATCTTGTATCAAACAAATGTGTGTGATTTGTTGTCTTTCAAATATCAACTGTATGCTGGAATCTCTGTACATTTTATAACTTTTAATCCTTTAATTAATTGATGATTGATATTCTTGTATAATGCATTGGATTTATTCACAATTTTTAAACTTTTTGATCATGAGAAATTTAATTGTATGATAGCCTGTTTCTTCTGTTCTGTTACTAATATTTTAACTGCCAGATATTTACGAATTACCTTGAATACATCTTGAATACATTCAACTAGTAAATGAATCGGTTAACTCACCTTCGTCTTCAAAATCCAATGTATCTGATATTGATGCATCTTTCTCTGGTCTTGTTCCCTTAAATGCTTTGTGTTGTAGAAGCTGAGAGGATCGGTCGCTTTACCAGCCCAGCTAGTGGTAATTTGCATTTACCGGGTAGCTTTATGGTAGGGTATGTGCCAAGAAAGAGTGAGAGGTTGCTATCTCAAGACCTTCATGGACACGATATTTAGATACTCCTTCCCTATTAAAGCATAAAGACGTTAGAACTCTTTGATTTCAAAGATGAACCCTGTCCTACATTTGTAAATAAAATTTGTTTTATAATCAACAACTACAAGGTAGAGAGATTGACATCAGGGCCTTGTGTTTGTTGAACGACTGTGTAGGAGGGTGTATACTTAAGTTAACCACAGCTGTAAGGAAGCTCTGCATTGACATGCTATATACATGATGGACTAATTACGGTAACTGGTGGTTAGGTAGTGATGCAGGACGTTGTTACCATACTATGTATATATACGTATATAATATATATACATGTAAGTAAATAGTGCTGCTGTGACACTTAGAAATGTGCCAACTAATTTATAATCATCACAGAATATCGATTTGAAAAAAAATTACTGATGATTTCACTTTTAAATTACAGAACAGGAAGTCTACTTTGTCTGAAAAATATCTGAATGAAGTTATCAAATTATTGTATAGATTTCTGTCTAAATGCCTAGCTATATATACTGTATTACTTATTTAAGATGTTTTCAATATTGTTATGTTTGAACCTCTTGATTAAGAGGCTATTTTTATGTGATGGTTGTTGTTTTTATGGAATCTCGTGTAGCCTTATAAATTCTGACACCAGGATTAACTGGAGAAAACTGAGTCATCTCTTTTGCTAACATATTGTTACCTAACTGCATTCAAAATTTCCAAAAAAAATCTGAGAATGAGAGACAGATGTGTAGCTGTTGATGAGAAGTAACACCTGCGGCTAAAAGAGCATATTCCAAGAGGGAAAGGTGAAATTATACATATGTATTAAACTGAGTAACAGGACTGAACTTGTATGATAATATGGTGATGTTCTTCTCAGAAGTCAGTGATCAAGTTTTATTGCAATTAGAAATGAACAATGCTCCTAGTATTATTTTTTTGGGGGTCAGTATGAAATCCAAGATGACTGCCCTAGCCCCACACTGATGAGACATTTCAAAAAAATCATTCTTCTATGCAGCTGTTTAAACACATTTCTTAATTTACATGCCTATTATTTGATCATGTCTTAACCAAAGTAAAAATGATTCCTTTATGGTCATAAACCTTTGTCATTGAAGCAATTAACCCAAGATGGTCTCCATGGTGATATATTGGTTCTGACTTACACATAAAAATAGTACAATGATTCAGGCCCAGAAGGCCTATTATCAAGTAGATTTAGATTTGAAGATAAATAAGTAGTGCTTTCAATAAAACTTCCACTTTTGTTGCGAATAGTTATATGGTATGAAAGTCTGTGAAAAGTTGATTGTTTTCACAATGAAGATTTATGTATTAAGCTAATGTTCGTGTCCAGTATTCATACAGAAGAGAGACTAGCTGTATAGACCTGTACAGGCCTCGGACTGTGAGGCTGTCATCAAGTGTACAATCATATTATTTGTACTACAGAATAAATGTAAAACATGTCATTCTCAGTCTTCTTTGTTTATCTCCAATTACTGTTAAAAGCTCGCTTGTGTGATACTGTGAATCACAGAATCAGGGGTATCGGAAAGTCCACTTGTGTGATAGTGAATGGCAGAATGAGGGGTTTTGAAAAGCTTACATGTGGTATTGTGAATCACTGCACATTGGATATTCAAATCTCACTCTTGTGATATTGTGAATTGAAGAATGAAGGCCATTCAAAAGCGCACTTGTGTGATATTGTGAATTGAATAATGAGGGGTTCTCAAAAGCTTATTAATACAATGTTTGCCATGAAATATATATTTATACAATGTTTGCCATGAAATATATATTTATACAATGTTTGCCATGAAATATACAAGAGGCCAATGGGGCCAAATCGCTCACCTGCTATCCAGAGATCCTTTTCATACATAAACATAATTAAGACCAGTGTATCAGAGACTAAATATAAGATCTCAGGATCTCGCATTTATTAGCTCACCTGGTCCAAAGGACCAAGGTGAGCTTATGCCATACCGTTGCGTCCGTCGTCCGTCCGTCCGTCGTCTGTCGTCCGTCCATCCGTCAACAATTGACTTCTTCTTCATAACCACACATCAGAATTTGACCAAATTTGGTCAGAAGTATCCCTACGGGTAGGGGACTCAAAATTGTACAAATGATGGGGCTGACCCCCTGGGGGCCTCTGGGGTGGGGCCAAAAGGGATCATTTTTGCACTATTGATATAAACGACTTCTTCTCTGAAACCAAGCAATGGCTATCGCTCATATTTGCCTGGTAGCATCATTATGGGGTGGGGATTCAAAATTGTACAAATGATGGGGCTGACCCCCTAGGGGCCTGAGGGGTGGGGCCGAATGTGGTCAATTTAGCTATATTTATATAAACGACTTCTTCTCTGAAACCAATCAATGCCTGTCACTCATATTTGCCTTGTAGCATCCCTATGGGGTGGGGATTCAAAATTGTACAAATGATGGGGCTGACACCCTAGGGGCCTGAGGGGTGGGGCCGAATGTGGTCAATTTAGCAATATTGATATAAACGACTTCTTCTCTGAAACCAATCAATGCCTGTCACTCATATTTGCCTTGTAGCATGCCTATGGGGTGGGGATTCAAAATTGTACAAATGGTGGGGCTGACCCTGAAGGGGTCTGAGGGGCGAGGCCAAAAGGGGTCAATTTGGCTCTCTTAATATAAACAACTTCTTCTCTGAAACCAAGCGATAGATATCACTCATATTTGCCTGGTAGCATCACTATGGTGTGGGGATTAAAAATTGTACAAATGATGGAGCTGACCCCTCAGGGGTCTGAGGGGCGGGGCCAAAAGGGGTCAATTTGGCTCTCTTAATATAAACGACTTCTCTGAAACCAAGCGATGGATATCGCTCATATTTGCCTGGTAGCATCATTATGGGGTGGGGATTCAAAATTGTACAAATGATGGGGCTGACCCCCCAGGGGCCTGAGGGGTGGGGCCGAATGTGGTCAATTTGGCTATATTGATATAAACAACTTCTTCTCTGAAACCGAGCAATGCCTGTCACTCATATTTGCCTTGTAGCATCACTATGGGGTTGGGATTCAAAATTGAACAAATGATGGGACTGACCCCCCAGGGGCCTGAGGGGTGGGGCCAAATGTGGTAAATCGGGCTATATTCATATAATTGACTTCTTCTCTGGAACCAAACAATGGATATCTCTCATATTTTACTGGTAGCATCACCTTGGGGTAGGAATTTGAAATTGACCAAATGACTGGGCTGACCCCCTGGGGTCTGAGGGGCGGGGCCAAAAGGGGTCAGTTTTACAGAATTGATATAAACGACTTCTGCTCTGAAATTAAGCAATGGATATCACTCATATTTTCCTGGTAGCATCCCTATTGGGTGGGGATTCAAAATTGTACAAATGGTGGGGCTGACCCTCAAGGGGTCTGAGGGGCGGGGCCAAAAGGGGTCAATTTGGCTCTCTTAATATGAACGACTTCTTCTCTGAAACCAAGCGATGGATATCGCTCATATTTGCCTGGTAGCATCACTATGGGGTGGGGATTAAAAATTGTACAAATGATGGAGCTGACCCCCCAGGGGTCTGAGGGGCGGGGCCAAAAGGGGTCAATTTGGCTCTCTTAATATAAACGACTTCTTCTCTGAAACCAAACGATGGATATCGCTCATATTTGCCTGGTAGCATCATTATGGGGTGGGGATTAAAAATTGTACAAATGATGGAGCTGACCCCCCAGGGGCCTGAGGGGCGGGGCCAAATGTGGTCAATTGGGCTATATTGATATTAGCAACTTCTTCTCTGAAACCAAGCAATGGATATTGCTCATATTTGCCTGGTAGCATCACTATTGGGTGGGCATTCAAAATTGTACAAATGGTGAGGCTGACCCCCCGGGGGCCTGAGGGGCGGGGCCAAGAGGGGTCAATTTGGCTGAATTGATATGAACAACTTCTTCTCTGAAACTAAGCAAGGGATATCGCTCATATTTGCCTGGTAGCATCCTTTTGGGTAGGGATTCAAAATTTTATGAAGGAAGGAACTGACCCCCACTCCCCCCGGGGTGCAGAGGGCGGGGTCAAAAGGGGTCAATTGGTTTAAACAACTTCTTTTCTGAAACTAAGCAATGTATATCACTCACATTTGTGTGGTAGCATCCCTATGGGGTTGTGCCAAAAGTTAATTTTATTTCATGGATTAATGCATTTTTTTTACATAAATCCTCACATACCCATATAAAATGCCTATGATATATTGACATAGCAATACCAGTGACAAATATACTTAATCATCATTCTTGTTTCATGTCTCATGAAATCCAGGTGAGCGATACAGGCCCTCTGGGCCTCTTGTTTGAAAAGGTGTCTTAAATATTTTGGTCAATTTAACTCTTTCAAATTTAAATTATGGTCCAGGTAATTCATTTGGAACAAACTTCCTAGCCTTCACCCAAGCATGCTTCAAGCCAAATATCAGGTCTCTGTTATTGAAAATAAGTCGGAGATATTTTAGTCCATTTGACCCATGTGATCTTGAATGAAGGTCAAGGTCATTCATTTGAACAAACTTGGTTGCCTTTCACCCAAGCATGCTATACAGGCCCAATATCAAGTCCCAGGGCCACTTGGTTATTGAGAAGTCATTTAAAGATTTTAGCTTATTCTACCCCTTTGACCTTGAATTAAGGTCAAGGTCATGCATTTTAACAAACTTGGTTACCCGTCACTCCAGCATGCTGCAAACCCAATATCGGGCAGGTGAGCTAAAAATATTACCTCATTTGACTAGACCAGGGACAATATCTTGACCAACAGCCTAATTGGCATCATTCAAGTAGCCTCGACAATTTTAACTTGGCAACCATCTTAATCATCAAATCAAACTTAAATATATATGTCCTGCAGTGAACATGTCCCTAATTTTTATGGGGGTCCCTTCTGTTCTTATGGAAAAGCAAATGGCAGGGTTGATATCCTGTCTTCACATCAGTAAAGTTGAGAAATAGTGTTAAAAAGCTTCCCAAATGTTGACAACACCCATGGTCAAAACAAATTTAAACAAACATACAGTTTAGCATGCACAAATTTCAAGAAAAATCTCTTGTACTTCTCGAGAATTTCATAATGGGTTGCCAAGTGGCAGGACGACCACTTAATTAATGTGGAAAAGTATCGGATAACCTGTCCCAACACGCTGGTTTTCTCAATAAACCACAGCAGTGTCCTAAATCAAGACCACTGTGCACTAGCTTCCTTCTGGGCAATCAGGAGTGATTACTAATGATGAATAAATCTTGTTTCATGATTATTGTAAAATAAATACCCCCAAAGTTTAAGTTTGAATTACACGACCTTTAGAACCCACACTTAACAGATTCCAAAAGCTTCATGCAGATCCCTTCAGTAGTCCCGAGAAATACTGGACACAAATTTCAAAGATCCTTAATTCCTCAAGCTAAAAAGATAGCATGAATTACTAGGACCCCTGCCAAACATATGTTGAAAGTTCCAAGAAGTTCATGTCTACAGAGAAATAGTACTGTTATATAACTTAGGATGTCAAAATGGTATTCGGTGGCCATCTTGAATATGACCAGACTCAAAACATAATATTCATACATGTAGCTAGGGCATATAATGAACATGTCCCAAAAGTTTCAAGATGATTCAAGATTTGTTCTTGAAAAATGGCTGTAAAAGGATTTGTTTGAGAGGACAACAGACAGGTGGCCGCGGTGGTCGAGTGGTTAAGGTGTCCAAACACTTTATCACTAGCCCTCTACCTCTGGGTTGCGAGTTCGAAAACTACATGGGGCAGTTGCCAGGTACTGCCTGTAGGCGGAGGTTTTTTCTCCAGGTACTCCGGCTTTCCTCCAACTCCAAAACCTGGCAGTCCTTATATGACCCTGGCTGTTAATAGGACGTTAAAAAAAACAACCCAAACAGACAGATGGCTGTACCATCAAAAAATGATTGGAGATGCCTACCATTATAAACAACAAAACAATATAAATTTTTTTTCATAATGCCAATCTATTAAATTTGCAAATATTTAATACAGTACATTATATATATATATATATAATTTCTTTAATCCATTTATCATGACATCAAATTAAAATGTTAGTAATTTTTACCCATAAATTAGATCTTCACATTAAACCAATTAAAAACATGTGATTGCACATAAACAGTTTTTTTTAAAGTTAACAAAAATATAATTCAATATCAAAATTATATTTTTTAATATCTAGACTACAATAACATTTCAAACCCTGGTAACTACATCCTCCAAAACAAAGCAATACTATAAACCCACCATCTTGTGATTTCCCTACTTTTCCAAGTTGTTACAATCTCCCTGTTTCTCACCATTGTAATCACATTCAAATTCACACACAATCATGCAACAAGTCAAAACAATAGGATTCACTTTCTCCTTTTTTGATTTTAAATCACCCAACACCTAAACTTAAGTTATTGTTCCTATACAAAGTATAAAACTGATTACATTATAGGTACAACTTCAAAAACAGACTGAAAAAAAAAAAAAAAAAAAAAACAACTTGTGATAATAAAAGAGATCAACTCGAACCTGAAAATGGTAAATTATGAATACATTTAAACAGTATAAGTAGATAAAAAATAACAGTAACACCAGTGTAGGGGTAAACTGTAAAGTTAAAAAATTTTAACATTGATTGTATCTTTAAAATTTATTTGTAAGAGATTACAAAGTAATGAAATATTACATAAAATATATCCAGCAAAAGTTTAAATAGTATAAAAGAATATCTGATTAAAATATTGTACATTTACTGACCTCAACATTAGTAATATTAAAACCCAAATACAGAAATATCCTACAAAAACTTTATCCAACGGAATAAAACTTTGTAGATTTTATTTCGAAAACAAATTAGTGACTGAAATTTGAGAACACCATAAGATAAATAGGTTATGATCCTACAAAGCTGGTGTCAGGAGAGATGGAGATTTCTACTTCACACAGACTTCCAGGCCATGAACACGACAACTACATGCTCCATTTAGTACAAGCACTGTAGAATATAACCAACCTGATGATATCAAGCACCCATATCACATTATGAAATGTTGGAAGACTTCTATCTATACAAAGACTTCTGTAGAAAGTTCGATTAAGCTCCAAGATCTACCAGCACATTCATGGAAAGGCCCTACCAATCTGTCGATACCGTACTAGCAAAAAGCTCACTTATCTGTTAGACACTTTCTGAAATGATGGCAAAATAACTTCATGGAAAGATGAATATCCGTCAATCTGCAAGATACTAGCTACGACTTGAGAGATACTACAGTAACAGCCAACCCATCAGAGTGATCATGGTAAATAGGAACTTAACCAACCTGTAGTTAGAAGGGAAATTGAAGATGAAATGGACATTAAAAAAAAAGACCTCAAATTATCGAGAACTACTACAGACATGACATAACAAAGTAGTTGCAAACTCATTACATAAACAATCACGAATTGTACATTTTGATTTTTTAAAACATTATACATTTACTCTATACAGTAAAGAAAATTAACTTAGAACAAAAGAACATAAATTTTCCTTTAAAAATCAACTAAAAAAAGAGAAAGACATAACTAAACAACAAAGTCAGTAACAGAATTATTGTGGAATTAACTGATTTTGGCATCATCATTCAAAATTATCCAGTAAGCAAACAGGTGCTATGATTGTTATGGTGATCCCTTAGCCGATCAAGATTTCTGTCCAATACTCATGTCATTAAGACATGTCACAACATGGAAATATCATTAACTAAATGTTGTCATCTGGATCCTAAATTTGAAAATCCTAATGAAGCCAACATTCCAACTGACTTCACAGTCGACTTGCTGGTTCATCCTCCATGTCTAGTCAACTTAATTGGCCCATTCTCTTTTGCAGATCCTCGGCTACTTTGTCGATAAATTCAAATGTGTTCAGATAATCCTTGCGGGCAATTCTGAAAGGAGGGGTAGAAATCAATAATTAACATGATTCTACAATACATAGATTGTATTCATGAAATGTTATAACCGGCAAAGCAGAGGAATTTTACAGACCCTACATGAGTCTACAATGCATAGATTGTATTACTGAAATGTACTTATAACTGGTATATAGCTGAAGAGTTTTACAGAACCTACATGAGTCTACAATATATATATATATTACTGAAATGTACTTATAACAGGTATATAGCTGAAGAGTTTCATAGACCCTTCATGAGCCCTACACAGACTTTTTACTGAAGTAATTACAGGTTAAGATGAAATGTTATACAGACCCATCCTTTATATTAAGTTTAATGTTCACATCTCTCTTATTTCACTCTATTACAGCTTCATTAAAAAGCAACATATCTAAATGGAACCTTCCTCATGTATTCCCTTGATGTAAGGAGGCCTAGTGCCACCATGGTGATAGATACTGTTATATCTACTTACCCATTCATTCCTTTGATACAAATGGCCAAATCCTTTGTCATAATTCCTGACTCTATCGTATCCACACAGGCACGCTCCAGGCTCTCAGCAAATTGTTTCAGGCTACCATTCTTGTCCAGTTTGGCTCTATGTATTAAACCCCTTGTCCATGCAAATATGGATGCTGAAAAAATTAAATCTAAATTGTCACAGCACAGAAGACAAGACCTTTCTTTATTCAAACTAAGTAGAATTTGAACAAAATTAATACATACAAATTGTAATAATTGAACTTCACAGTCAAATATATTTAGACACAACAAAGTACTGAAACACTTTCAACAACAACATATTGGCAAAGCTTTAGCTTGTCCTCATAAAATACTTTTTAATGTCAGGATGCCTTTGGCACCTGCCGTTTTAGTCGTGGTGGATAAATTTTGTTAGCCACACTTTTGTTTCCAGCTAATAACTTCTCTTTTCTGTAATACAAATGATATACATCCGCAGCCTAATATAGTTCCTATTTCAACAGCAATTATTGACACGATTTAACTGATGGTTCCCGTGTTTACAGCAATTATTTAAAATGAAATATGAATGTTTGGTGTTCTAGACTATTTTCGATTATAAATATATACATTTTCCTCATCAGTATATGCAATTTGTTGGCGTAGGATTAAGTAGTTCTGTCTCAATCTTGTCTTGAAAATGAAAGTTAAAAAAATTAAGTTTGCTAATCGTCGTGGAAATTTACATGCGTCCACAGAGAAACTATCCATATGTCTTAGACTCGTATGTTCATCCTGAGTTCATATGCAAGAACATTTCATGTAAGCCTAAAGTTTGGTTTGTTTTTGTTTAACGTCCCATTAACAGCCAGGGTCATTTAAGGACGTGCCAGGTTTTGGAGGTGGAACCACAGGCCTACAGTCAGTACCTTGCAATTGTCCCACGTAGGTTTCGAACTCACAACCCAGAGGTGGGGGGCTAGTGATAAAGGGACACCTTAACCACTCGGCCCCCATCCCTAAGCCTAAAACCAACCGTGTTTAAGTAGTCAAATGTTTACAATTCTATAAATAGTTTTGCAGCCAAACATTCCACGGGATAACTTCAGCTGTCACGTGATAATAAATTATCGGCCAAAATGGCGGTTATGTCTAATGTGTAACTAAACCAGTGACCGTTCGCAGTTTCATATTTATTTGTATGTCGCTAGAATATATATAGAAATATCAACATGAATTAAGGCAAGTTGTAACAAACTACATTGCCGTTTTTCATGAGGATTCATTGAAATAAGATTATTATTTGTTTATTTGAAAATAATCTAACGCTTATGATCCATGACTGTTGTCTTGTTTGTCAAAACTGTACTGGTCAGTAGGCCTATATAATTATGTCTCGTCGGACAGCGTGACCGACAGCGTGAGGTTAAATATTATCATTTTCGATGTTACTAGTAGGGGTCATAAAATAGATGTTTGCTAGGCCTAATTAACATCTTATAATATAAATTTTAAAAAACTTAGGCTGTGTACATCTTGGATTTTATCTCTGCATGTTGCACATATAACCGTTAATAGACCGATTTGTCCTTCAGTTGATTTTTTTCAAAGTTTACAATCAGCTTTACTGATTCAGAGGTATATCAATACTCTTCCACAAACATTAAAGAAAAAGATCAGGGAAAGAACTATACTCAGCTCTTGAAAAGTTTTCAGCAGATAAATATGTTATACATGTTTTCTTGAATAATATAGAATAAGAATAACCAGATTATGACATTTCATCTGATACAAATGTAGCTGTCTGACTATAAAATTCAATTTTAAATTTCTTATTTTATGACCCCAGACCCTGACGTTTCTCAGGGCCTTTGGCCCTTTGATTATTGTTAAATTATCCTAACTAACTGATACAGTGAATTTTTTCTTTCTATTTCAAATACTTTTTCTTGCTACATCTATTTCAAATACTTTTTCTTGCTAAATTTTCCGAACTAATTGATACATTGAAGTTTTTTTCTATTTCAAATACTTTTCTTTGTTAAATTGTCCTTACCAGTAGATTTAGTGGAGGTTCATCAAAATATTTTCTTTGTTAATTACCCTTAACCAAAGATTTGGTTGAGAACTTTTAAAAAGTATTTTTCTTCAATAAAGTCTCTCTACCTATAGAGTTGGTGGATGTCTCCTTGCCCTGTTGGTGCATTCTGTAATGTCTTGTAACTGTTCCATGGGCAGCCTCCGACTCTATTGTTTTACCGTCCGGACAAATCAGGACACTAGTCATCATACCCAAGGATCCGAAACCTGGAATAGGGAAATTGTCAGTACTACAGTACAGCAGATTCAGACAAAACATTTAGAAGCACATGACAATCCTGAAAAAGAGCCCCATGGGCCTTAATGCTCACCTGAGTTCTGATATATATATTTCAGTCAATTTGACCCTTTTAGCCCCACCCATCAACCTCTAGGAGTCCGTCAGGTCCAATATTTACATACCTTCAAACTGATAATTCTAATCAAGTTGATATGCTTCAAACTGATCATTCTAATCAAGTTGATATGCTTCCCGATTTAAACGAATATATCCCCTCCCCAAGGGGAAATATGATACCCAAGGTAAGAAATTGATAATTTTAATAAAGCACCTCAAGACCCTTCCATAAATAAACAAGGGCCCAATGGGCCCGAATCGCTCACCTGCTATCCAGTGATCCATTTCATAAAAACATAATTAAGAATAGGTGTATCAGAGACCATATATAAGATCCAAGGTCAATTTAACTTTTTCAAACTTAAATTATGATCAAGGTCATTCATTTGAACAAATTAAACTTAATAGCCTTCATCTAAGAATGCTAAAAGTCAAATATAAGGTCTCCGGACCTTTCAGTTATTGAAAATAAGTCATGGAAATATTTTAACCTATTTAACTGCTCTCACCTTGAATGAAGGTCGTCATTCATTTCAACAAACTTGGTAGCCCTTACCCCAGCATGCTTCAGACCACATATCAACTCCCTGGGACTCTTGGTTATTGAAAAGAAGTCGTTTAAAAGATTCTAGCATATCTGACCCGTGTGACTGTGAATGACGGTCAAGGTCATTCATTTGAACAAACTTGGTAGCCCTTCACCCAAGCATGCTACAGACCTAATATCAAGTCCCTGGGTGTTTTGGTTAATGAGAAGAAGTTGTTGAAAGATTTTAGCCTATTTGACCCCTGTGACCTTGAATGAAGGTCAATTTCATTCATTTGAACAAACTTGGTAGCCCTTCATCCCAGCATGCTACAGGCCCTGTATTAGGTCTCTGAGCCTCTTGGTTATTGAGAAGAATTCGAGGTTGTTTAAATGGAAAAGTTCATGCTGGACGGACAGCCAGACGATGGACGGACGCCACGCCACTGCATAAGCTCACTTGCCCTTCGGGCAGGTGAGCTAAAAAGTATTTGATTCAACATATCTTGGTGTTAAGAAAAAGATTTTTGAAATTTCAGTCAAGTTGACCCTTTTTGGCCTTGCTTATCATCCCCTGGGGGTCAGTAAGGGCCACTATGTACATACTATTAAACTGCAATCCCAAACTGATAATTCTAATCAAGCTTGAAATAATTTCAATGAAAAACGTGATTTTCCATACATAAACAATAGTAAAATCCCCTCCCCTCTTCCAAGGGGGTTGCACGAGACCCCAGGGTCATGAAATTCACAATTTTGGTAAAGCACCTTAAAATCCTTCCATCTAAGAAAAGTATTTCATTCTGCCATGTCTGGGTCATGAGTAGAAGACTTTTATAATTTCATGGCATAAATTAATGTCCAACTGATTACATGAACAAAATTTCAATGTCAATTACATGAATTTGCCCCATTTTTGCCCTGCCCCACAGGTTTCTGGGGGATGGGGATCACCGATCATATAATTCACAATTATGGTTGACCTTTTAGCCATGAAAGGTAACTGCAAAATTTCATTGAAAGTAGTTTGAGAAGATCAGAGAACATTACCTGACAAAAGGTCCAGAGCAGGTCACTTGAGATTAGATTTCAGTTAACCTCAAAATCGCTATTCCAGATTTTATTTTCAACAAAAGACATGAAGATGGAATAAAAAATAGTCTTAAAATGCTTACCTTGAGCAACCGAGTCCGACTGGACATCTCCGTCATAGTTCTTGCAGGCCCACACAAAGCCTCCTTCTGACTTCATCGCGTAGGCCACCATGTCATCAATCAGACGATGTTCATACCAGATGGACTTAGCCTCAAACTTGGACTTGTACTCTCTGGAAGAAGTATTTTTTAGTTTAAAATAAGTGAACAAGTACAATATTGTGAAACTCATTAATATCGAGCGCTAATTAGATACTAAATTAATGAAATCAAATTGATAAAACTGAACAGGTGGAGTTAAGTCTCTCTATATGCCTTATTTAAGCTCCTCCATACTTGACAACATAAAGGGGTGGAGAAAAAACATTTCTACGTACTCCTCTACTGAAAATAAGGCTTCTTTAATGTAATCATCCAGACTAAAAGTTGGTTACACAGGTTTTCTTACATCAGCGATCAGTGTTTTTCCTGGACATTTTAGGAAGTTGCCATCTAGTGCAAATTAGGAATTTTTTTGTGTATTAAGCGATTTTAAAGAAAATTGGAAACAAATTTTCATGGATTTCATGTCCTCGTATGAAAAACATCAGATTTAAAAGATGTTGGGAATTTTGATGATTTCACTAGAAAAATTAAACAACATGGTACACAATTGGGAATGGGGCCTCCTTTGGACCCAAATATAGGCAGGAAATGATACACATGTATGTATTACGAAGTGCTGTAGCTATAAAATATCTAGTCACCAGTGGTACAGAAACAGGGGGGGGGGGGATATGATAGAGCACTCTCATCAGACATTAGTATGCACATATATAGCTAGCAGTAGGCAACTGTTTTTTTCTGATTTTTTTCTTTAGGTTGCAAAATGATGTAACTTGCATGCAAGGTTAGTTAAACAAACTTAGTTAAACACAGTATGTTGTTTATCTACATGTATACATGTATGCATCGGACTGTCAAAACTTATCCGTACCTGTCATAGATGTCTTGAAAGATGTCCTTGAATCGACCATCATATTTCTTCAGGATTGTGTTCTTAGTGCTGGAAATTAAGATACACAATGTATAAACAGCTGTGTTGAGGAATGGTTTAAATATTTTCACACAATACTGCTTTATGGTGCAGGTTAAATGTCTCTCTACAACATTCTAATTTTAACAAAGTATGTTAATAACCTCTTCTCTTTTTAGCAATATGTGCTTTAACAGGATTTATTACATAATGATGTCCGATACTTGTTTTGAACATGTTTTAATACAACTGAAGTATTAGCATTATATGCTCAATTATGAACTTGAAAATATGGCAAACACAAAATGATTTTCTAGTACAGGACTGATATACTCATTGAACTTAGAATATAATCACTTATACTGTAGATATCTTATTTGACAAGAAATACATTACAAACAAAATGACACTTTATCACTGCCTGATATGGTCACAGCAAATACAATGGATGTGAATACATTTTCATAATTTACATCAAACTGAGGTTAATATGGATTTTATCTGTAACATGTTGACGACTTTATTCCGTCACCTTCAGCAGGCAAATGACCAAGGAAATGTATGTTCAGTGAAGTGTGAAAATATTTAAAATTATAATCAAATTGACAGCGTAGACTAAGTTGGACCAGACAACAATGTTGACAAAATTAGAGTAATTCTCTACCACTGTGATGGTTGTAAGTTAAATATCACATACCTCAGGTAAAGTGGCCAGCCTTTCTCCAAGGCAAACACAAATGAACTGTGTGCAAACTCTGTTATACTCTGTAAATAACCAAACACATATTAATGTAATATCAAACATTTTACCCACAGCAACAGGTTGATTCTAGCTTTTATTAGAGTAAGTTTGTGGCTTCATGGAAATGGAGCTAAAATGTAAACTTTATTTATTTTACAACTATTGCGAAACAAGTTATATCAACTTATATTAATTACACTTGTTGGCCCGGATGGAAGTGAGCGAGGGGTCTTACTGTGGGAGGAAACCGGATAACCCAAGGAAAACCCATGTGGTCGGGCAGGTGACCCCAGAAATGGAGCTAAAAGTAGTCTGATTTTACCAAAAAATGTAAGAAAATTGAAATAATTATATATTTCTACTATCAAACTCACCAAAACATTCACATTAACCCTAAAAAGAAACTTTGTACAGAACATCAACCTTCTTAAACCATTACTTACTGAAAAAAAGGACTTAAACCCAAAGCCTTACCAAAGTGTGATGGACAGGACACTTACTACACAGCAACAATTTCTATATCAATTTTCATCCAAATCTCTCCTTAATTATACCTACAGCATCACACTGTGAATATAATGATCAAATCCGTCCTTAATTATACCTAACAGCATCACACTGTGAATACAATGATCAAATCCGTCCTTAATTATACCTACAGCATCACACTGTGAATACAATTATCAAATACGTCCTTAATTATACCTAGAGCATCACACTGTGAATATAATGATCAAATCCGTCCTTAATTATACCTACAGCATCACACTGTGAATACAATGATCAAATCCATCCTTAATTATACCTAACAGCATCACACTGAATACAAAGATCAAATCTGTCCTTAATTATACCTACAGCATCACACTGTGAATACAATGACCAAATCCGTCCTTAATTATACCTACAGCATCACACTGTGAATACAATGACCAAATCCGTCCTTAATTATACCTACAGCATCACACCGTGAATACAATGATCAAATCTGTCCTTAATTATACCTACAGCATCACACTGTGAATACAATGAGTCCTGACTACTTGGTCTATATACCTTATCTGTATTGTACATTCCTAAAGAGACACCACCGCCATCTTGGAATTCAAACACTGTGTAGTTGACTGCTTCTCCGCCATCACTTGGTGTGAACTTCATCTCAAGTTTCCCAGGACCAGGTACCACAAAGTCTGTGGCTTTGTACTGGTAAAGATGGATAATTTATACTGGGCATTTACATAGCATTACCAAACATTGATATAGGGTAATCAAACATACCATTACCAAACATTGATATAGCATTGATAAAGTGTCATCATTCAAAACATTGATTTAAGGTAATCAAATATAGCATCATCAAACATCTTTAGTATCATCAAACATTGTTTAAAATATCCCCATTGTACAATATGGCTACCTGAACATTAAAACTGTTATTTCATCAAAAATTAAGTTATAAATTTATCAAGTACCTGATCTCCATAAGCATGTCTGCCTATGACAATACTCTTTGTCCAGCCAGGTACCAGACGGGGAATGTTGTTACATATGATGGCCTCTCGGAATACTGTTCCTCCAAGGATATTTCTAATTGTCCCATTCGGAGATTTCCACATTTTCTTCAGTTTAAATTCTGTAGATCAAATAATAGTAGTACAAAACAAATTTCACAGAGTAAGTTTTCTATTTTCTATATCAAAATATATTCCAATTAAAACAAAATATTTAGATACAGAAATGATTGTCATGTTTGTTCAGTAAAAAGTACACATCTGACAAGGTATATCTATTGAATCCTAACTTCTAATTGGTTGATAGAGAGTTAAGGGGTAGGAGGTGTGTGTGGGTGAGGGTTTAGGGTGACATAGTACAGAGAGGATATTAGGACATTATATAATATTTATGTACAGAGAGAAATATTAGGACATTTTATAATATCTTATGTACAGAGAGAGGATATCTGGACATTATATAATTACCTTCCACTCTTTTCTCATCAGGAGTAATGGTGGCACATTTAATACCCACATTGTATTTCTTAATGGCAAAGGCAGCATCTATGGTCACTGAAAAACAAAACCAATTGTGTGTCATAACTTTATTGAATAACAAGAGGCCTGCAAGTCTCAACTGAATATTTCAGCAATAATGGTAAAATACTCTTAATCCTGTCATTCTTGAAAAAGAAAAAGTATTTTAAAGTTTGTTTTTTTTGCTATATTTCCCCTATTGGGGCCCCTTTCTCGACCCAAGGGCGTCACATTATTCATTTATGCAACATGCAACATGTCAAATGATTCTCCAGACCAAATTTCATTTAAATCCATTCAGTTATTTAGGACTAATAGCATTTTAAAAAGATTTACCCTTTGGGCCAGGTGAGCTAGAAAATATGTTAATAATAATATTATTACAATTGTTAATAGCAGTATTACAAAGGGCAACAAGAGGCCCAATGGGCCTGTATCGCTCACCTGGCTCTACAGCAACTTTGAAGTTGATTGAGGTCATTTCTACAGATACTATGCTGATTATCATAGTAAGCTAGGTTTATTCATATTAATAAATTTTCTAGTCCTTCATTCCAGCATTTTATTGGCCAAATATCTGGTCTAGGAGGCTCTTGGCTATCGCAAAATTATTGTTAACAGATTTAAGCCGATTTCACCCCTGTGACCTTAACTGTAGGTCAAGGCTCATTAATTTGAACAAACTTTGTAGCCCTTCACCCCAGCATGCTACAGGCCCAATATCAAGTCCCTGGGCCTTTTGGTTATTAAGAAGAAATCATTTGAAGAATATAGCCTATTTGACCAATATGACCTTAAATGATGGTCAAGGTCATTTATTTGAACAAACTTGGTAGCCCTTCCCCCAAGCATGCTACAGACCCAATACCAAGTCCCTGAGCCTCTTGGTTATTGAGAAGAAGTTGTTTGAAGAATATAGCCTATTTGACCCATGTGACCTTGAATGAAGGTCAAGGTCATTTATTTGAACAAACTTTGTAGCCCTTCACCCTAGCATACTACAGGCCCAATATCAAGTACCTGGGCCTCTTGGTTATTGAGAAGAAGTTGTTTGAAGAGTATAGCCTATTTGACCCATGTGACCTTGAATGAAGGTCAACGTCATTTATTTGAACAAACTTTGTAGCCCTTCACCCCAGCATGCTACAGGTCCAATATCGAGTCCCTGGGCCTCTTGGTTATTGAGAAGAAGTCGTTTGAAGATTATAGCCTATTTGACCAGTGTGACCTTGAATGAAGGTCAAGGTCATTTATTTGAACAAACTTGGTAGTCCTTCACCCCAGCAAGCTACAGGCTCAATATCAAGTCCCTTGGCCTCTTGGTTATTGAGAAGAAGTCGTTTGAAGATTATAGCCTATTTGACCCATGTGACCTTGAATGAAGGTCAAGGTCAATTATTTGAACAAACTTGGAAGCCCTTCACCCCAGTATGCTACAGGCCCAATATGAAGTTCCTGGGTCTCTTGGTTATTGAGAAGAAGTTGTTTAAATGAAAAAGTTGACGCCGGCCGGACGGACGGACGGAAGCCGCACCATGGCATAAGCTCACTTGCCCTTCTGGCAGGTGAGCTAATAACTGTAAGTTATTGTTGAATCATTCCCATTTTCGAACTCCTCTGAGATCGTGTCGATATATGGCTACATACAAAGTTTTATCAAACTTGGTTGATATTTACTCCAGTTATCCCATTCACAAGGTCCAATAATAAAAAATATAATATGCAAAGGGCAATAACTCTGTAAGTTATTGCTGTGAAATAATTTCCATTTTTGAACTCATGCAAGATTACATGGTAACATACAAGGTTTCATCAAACTTGGATGATATTTACTCCAGTTATTGTGTTCACAAGGTCCAATAATAATATTATTACAAAGGTCAATAACTCTGTAAGTTACTGTTGAATAATTCCCATTTTCGAACTCGTCGGATCTTTTTGATATCTGACTGCATACAAAGTTTCATAAAACTTGGTTGATATTTACTCAAGTTATCGTGTTCACAAGGTAACTGTTGACAGGCAGATGTATTGATACTGTACGCCATGGTATGGCAAATTAAGATCACTTTGGTCCTTTGGACCAGATGAGCTAATAAAAACTATGTAATTCAGTGATTAAGGAAATAAACATTCAAGGAATCTACACTTTGTTACAGGGTAAAGTTTTCTAGTTTTAGCAACCCACTCTTACTATTATTCATGCCAAGGTTGCATGACCAAACTGACAATTTACAAGCCGAGACCTCTTTTCAGATGCTGCAGCTTGGAAGCAGCATGGAATTACCTTGATCATCAGTTGCATCCCTGTTCTCAATGCCAAGGTCATATGTGTGAAGCTCTAAATCAACAAACGGCAAAATCAGTTTCTGTTTGATGAGATCCCAAATTACCCTACAAATAGAAAAGATTTATATGGCAACAATGTCTACAGAGCATAAATGAAATTCGGAACGAAAAATATTCACACTAAACAATGATGAGCAATAATGGTTTTTGGTTGGTATGATGATGGTAAGGGCTGTAAAATGGGAATTAAATACAACAGGCTGTAGTCTTTCTTTTTTACCATTTTTGTTATTTTAAACTTATATTATGGGTATAATCTATTTTCACATTATTACTTAAGCCTTGAATTTTCATTAATAACAGAAGGCCCAGAAGGCCAGTATTGCTCACCAGGAAATTTCAGTGACTATGGCAAAACATTCCACAATTCTACAGAATAATTTAATTATGTAATTATGATATATTCCCCCCATGGGGTAACCTTTAGCCCCCCAGGGGGGGGGAGGAGACCCACCTTTTATACAAATATTAATCCATTTCCAAAGGATGCTTAAAATTTACACTACATTTTGACAAAATTCTGATATTCCTACAAAAACAGATTTTGAAAATAGCCCGATGCTCATATCAAATATGGATGGTACCAAATCCTTTTTTAATCCTACCAAGAAAACCTATTTGTTTTAATGGGATGCTACCAGTAAAATATAAGTGATAGTTCTAAAAATAAGTATTTTCTAGCAACCAATTACATATCATAGGCTATTTTGCCCTTAGACTCCATCCTTCAGCCCCCTCATTTGTACTATTTTTTATCTCCAAATCAGTATGCTGCACAGATGCAATACAGAAACATTTAAAGGATTATATTCCCACATATATTTAAGTCAATGCAAGTGCTATTGAGTTTACAAATGCTGCAGTCAAGAGCTGAATTTTAGCATGTCTTCCTGAAAGAGACAAACTCTAAGATTAGAGCGATGTATAGTCCAGTGAAACTCAGGCATATGTAACTTTTAATAGAACACTGACAGAACCTAAGCAATTGAGGTGGAAAACTTCATAACTATATATCGTAAAACTTCATAACTATCAAAAATTGTAGTATCATTATTGACCTGGGTATTTTTCATGAAATGTATGCAGGTAATATAAAATATAGTTGCCATAGATACACATGTAACGTGCACCAGGGGTACAACGGAGCGGTCACCCATCCAAGAGCTTACCACGCTCTACGTTGCTTAATTACGGTACACAGACGTGACACTCAACCACACAGCCACAAAAGCTAGCTATTGGACTATGCAGCTGAAATGCCCATATCCATGAACCATCACATTACCCCCTTCGCCGATAAGCTTCGTTCCGAAGCTTCCATGGGTTCAACCTGGCATCCTCAGCAAACACAACTGTCCCTCTTGTTGTTATAGCGGTACCGCCTCATGACCAGACCCCCAAGTCACCAACAAGTCTCCAGGAACATTGTGCTTCCCATGCTGTCCGAGGGCACCCTACAGGATACCAGGCCCGTTCGCTGCCACCAAATGTAACGTGCACCGGGGGTACAAGGGAGCGGTCACCAATCCAAGAGCTTACCCCGCTCAGCGTTGCTTAACTACGGTACACTCAACCACACAGCCACAAAAGCTAGCTATTGGACTATGCTGCTGAAATGCCCATATCATGACCATCACACACAATATATATATATATATATGGGTCAAAGAAGTAATATAAACAGTATAAACCAGATAACACTGGATCCTCACATAAATGTATGGAGGATACGAATTACTTGTAATGATTATATGGGGCAAAGAAGTAATTCAAACAGTGTGGACAATGATATATATATATATATACACAAACGCAATTATTTGCAGGGATTCCCTAGCCTTCTACTATTATGAAAAACTTGTTATTTAACAAGAGGTTAATTAATTTCCATCTTTCTAGAAAAAAAAATAAACTAAATAAACATGTTTTTCATACAATGATTTGGTTCTAAACCAGGAAAAAAGAAATTATATAACTGCTCAGGTACCATGCAATGTTTTGTCTTAGTTTAAATCAATTATATACATGTGGGCTAATTTATATTAACGTAACAGAGTATGTGATGAATTGTATTTATTTTAATGCCTCTGCTTGGGATCGAACCTGAGACCTCTACTGTAGCTTACAAGTCATGACACTCAATGATGGAGATAAAAAGATGTTCCCTCTAGCAAGACAAGAAACCAGCCTGGTTTATTGCGTCTGGTAGGCTTATTTACATGTACCAGGCAAATTACATTAGTCAATTTGACAGGTTGGACCACAGGGGCATGATTACATGGGTTTGTATGTGCCTGTTTTGTCTTCCTTCAGCCGCAGTTTAATACCCAATGATTCATATTGACCTTGTCCTGTGACAGACATTAAACAGACAAGCCAAGCATATATATAGAAAGCCATACTGTGAACAATCATACCACAGGAAAATGTCTAGACTTATATGTTTGTCTGGTCTATGATGAATACATATTATGATAGGTATTTCTGGCTATTATAAGAGTAGTAGACATGTCCCTATGCACTGCATTCAATCAATGAAACGAAGTCAATAACTAGGACGTACGTGACAGTGATCATGTATGTACAATGACCAGGATTTCTCCGAAATAAATTGAATATGACCATTGGTGCGTATCAGACATCGAAAACAAACATACTTCTACTGTATCTTATTACACAGACAACGCCTAGTCAAAAAAAACTAAGTCAAATTCCGTATCGTATTGATCGAGTTACGATCAGCTGGTCGGGTCACAAGTTCTACAAACCGTCGCCCGGCGAGACATCGTTCAAAGTTTAGATATCTTTGGCCCTTTGTGTGATCAGTATAGATACACGTAACTGTATAGAAGGGAGTAAATGAGACATTAATGCTACGCTTATAATGTTTACTGAGCTTGATTTTAATTTGACTCTCTTGTCTGGGTATTTGACACGGGACAGCTTGACACATTTCTTACCGCGTCATCTCATCTCCCTGCATTTCCACAACCGGTCCTCCTGTTAAATAGACAGAAAATACACATTGAATTTGAATTAAACAATTTCACATTTACAAATTAAAGAATATTAAAGAGTCAATGTGTCCTTCTTACCTTTAATTTTGCCCATATTCGATGCCGGTTGTGCAGATACAACAAAATATTCTGTAGACAGATCAACGTGAGCTAACAGGACTTGACCTTTACCCTGGTCTGTGATTGGCTCATCAGTGTGAGGCTGCAGAAGGGAGAGGTCGAGGCACACAGGCTAGGCCTACCTCACGACTCTGAAAATTTTACAAAGCAGCCTATTTTAGGCCTAGCATATTATTTTAAAATGCAGCTATTTAATCAAAATAGCCGTATAACATCTGAGATAAGGACGTATTTGTACCAGCTACTGACTTCTTTGGAACCCTGAAAAGCATATAGGCCTAGCTGTCCAGAGACCTATATATATACTAAATTAAATTACCTTTATATCTTTTTCTATGACGTTATGGAAACAGCAATGTCTTGCCTGGGGTATCTATAGGCCCTATTTATTTTAAACAAATAAAAAAAAAAATACCTGGATAAACTCCTGTTCATCATGTTTGGATACATCTACATGAAGGCCACATGATATCTCTTACTATTAAAGCTAATTATATTATGAAGAGATATCTTGCGGTCCCTATATCTATATGGAGGAGATCAATCAACATTGAAAATTTAAATGGGTGGTTTTGGGCGGAAAGGCGGCCATTTCTTACCGCCTCCCCAGTAAGTTTGCCATTATCATATGCGCTTCCATATGGGCAGAGACTTGTATATCAGGCCAGTGAAGCTACGTATCCTATTTATTCCGCAACCCTTTGGTTCTGTCAGGGACATACATAGGGTGTCTTCTCACTTAGCCAACATTCTGAATTTTGTGGTATACAGGTAAGGTATTTTGTTGGCCAAGTGAGACTAGGTGTGAAAGGTAGAACAATAGGAGATAATTACAGGTAAGGCTATAGACTGCTTCATAAAACTTTAATGAGGATGACATCGTGATCTATTTCTATTGAGTCATTTCTTATTTATTTCAATTTCAACAGACCAAAAGGTCCAATTACAGAATTGATAACAAATTAATAAAATATATCATAAGATAAAATAAAATGCATAGTAAGAACAAATACGGTATATAAAGAGTATACACGTGTAAAATAGAATTGACGTCCTAAATATATACCATCTAGACAATCATGTTATGAACAGTAAAAAAACTTAATTCTAAAAACAAATCTCCATGTCCAACTTAAATCTTTCAAGTAAGACGCTAAAAACCTGTCAGAAACATGCCCAAATGTAGTTAATTTGGACACTACATTATCTTACATTAATCCGGCATTTACAGGGACACAACAGAGTTGAGCTACCCAACCTTAAAACCCGATGTGGAACTGAAAAGTGAATTTCTTCTGTGAAATAACTACAAAGTTCAATCAAGCAGGCTATGTACAGATTTGAATAAACATATAAACTATATGAATTTACGTCTACATTCCAGACTAGGAAAATTGAATTGTGTACACATTTGCAAGTAATTAAGATAGACCAATCTAATTAAAATACAGATCCTAATACTATGTGTTGACACGATAGTATTAGGATCTGTATTTTAATCAGATTGAAGATAGACCATTATAGTTTAATTTCGATTTAATCAGAGACGTGTATATCACGTTACAGAAATGTTTGTAAATGGCCTGCAAGTACGTTTTAAAAATCCAAACATTGGCATGGCCTTACCAACCGCTTATTAAACATGTAATGAAAAGTAAAAATTTTGAGTGAGCCATACAATTAAGTCTTTAACATGTGTTTCCTTCTTAAGAGATTCACACGGCAAAAAGGAAAGTTTTGCAAAAACGTACAACAGCTAGAGGGTAAATAATTCAAATTGTGTAGTTTCAGGCCCGACATTACATTGTGTATATAGACATTTTTGGTGTCATCTCACTAACATCACCTCATCAATGGTAGTTGGAATAGCACAAACTTCTTCACAACAACATTGTTTTATTTCATTAAGAAACACACCCACTGCTAGTTTGATATAATTTCATAAGAACTGGTACAAACGGAATAGATTTAATTTGGTTTCTTTTCGTATTTTTTTTTAAAATGAAATAAATAAATACGTACACACAGATTTAAGTAACAGCGATTAAAGACAATTGTACTTGTAATACATCTAGATGATATCATTAAAATTACAATTTAAACTTGAAATTAGATATGAAGCTAGGTTCCATAATATATCTCGATTAAATAAAATTGGGTATAGTTTAAGTATTTACCGCAAACATCTAAGATTTATTATGATAAGTAGCCTACATAAATTCATTTAAATCTTTATCACACAAGTCCTATTCAACTTGTCATTTTCATATTTTCTTTCATGAAAAGTAAGAACAGACTATAGCTGAAACTCACTCAGGTGTAAATTTTGACGTTGGTCAGGTAATACAGGTAAATTTCAGAATGTTGGCTAAGTGAGAATGAACCCATACATACGTAATGGTTTTCCGAAACGGTGGTAAATTAAGAAAAGAAGAAAAGTGGTTATATGACGGATGTGTATTAGAAACCGTAGATGAATTTAATTATCTGGGGATACAAATGAATTTTAATGGTAAATTTAAGAAAACTCAACAAAAAATTGCTGAACAAGGAAGAAAAGCATTATTTTCAATTTCGGGAGTATCAAAGAAAATCTTTTTTAACGTTGAAACCCAACTACATGTTTTTGATACATACGTCGGTAGTATATTTAACTATGGGGCTGAAATTTGGGGTTTTCATAAAGCACCGGATATAGAGAAAATCCACTTACAGTTTTTAAAAAGATTATTGGGGGTTAAGAAAAGTACTTCTAATTGTATGATTTACCAAGAATTAGGGAGATTACCTTTTGTAATAGTGAGGAAATTTAGAATTTTTAAATATTGGTTGAAATTAAAACAAACCAATAACTGTGTGTTAAATGCTTGTTATCAAGATATGTTAGAAAACGGGAATGAATGGTTGAATGAAGTAAAAGAAGAACTGTATAGAATGGGTGTTGGGTATATATGGCAAAATGGGGATATTTATACAGCTGATTATATTATGAATATTGTTAAATGCAGACTATGTGATATATTTATACAAGAATGTAAAGAAAAAATCAATTCATCTTCCAAGTGTTCACTGTACAAGTTTATTAGTGAAAAGTTCTACTTACAGCCATATTTATCAAAACCAATAGGTACTTCTAATTTAAAAGAAATAACTAGAATTAGATTGTCATCACATAAATTAAATATTGAAATTGGTAGATTTAATAACTTAGAAAGAAATCAAAGAATTTGTTCCTATTGTAACAGTGGAGACATTGAAGATGAATTTCATTTTATTATTAAATGTGAATTTCATTTAGACCTAAGAAAACGTTTTATTAAGAAATATTATTATAATAAACCTAGTATGTACAAATTTATTCAACTTCTAGAAACAGTAAACAAAAAAGATCTTTCAAATTTAGCAAAATATATTAAATACAGTAATAAACAAAGAACAGATTTTTTATTAGTATAAAAAAAAAATGTCCTTCTACACTCTACCTGTTGTACAATGTATGTGTTAGTCCGGTTGTGTGTGAGTGTGTGTATGCGAGTGTGTGTTTTTTTGTATTGTATCATTTCTGTACATGTATATATTTGTTGAACCGATGAGCCGTAAGGCTCAAGGAAATAAAGAACTTGAACTTGAACATAGATGTACGTCCCTGGTTTATTGAAGTCATTCTTTTTTACACAGGTAAAGCTGACTCAGTAATATAGCAAAGTTACCGACGAGGCGGTAAAAAATGACCGCCTTTCTACTCAAAACACAACCGGGTGATTACGTGAACTGCATCTGTATAACTTGTTTCACAATTGTTGTAAAATGAATAAAGTTTGATTTATTATTAAACAAGCGACACGTATGGAAAGCTTTTTGGGGGGTTTTACACATTTAATTCAGATATCTGTATCTAGATATAAGAGATATGTTCACGGACTTAGATATGTTATACAGATATCTGAATCAAATTGGTAAAACCCTAGACCCTAATGGCTCTGATTTTAATCAGACTGGTAGCCTAATTTAACCACATTATTGTCTGTCACAGTGAACTTCATGTTTTCCCGCTGAAAAAAATCAAGCGTCTTTGCTGTTATAAAACAGTTTCTTAACCTTGATCTGACCGATATTTTGAAAGTGACATAAACGCTTGATTGGATCGTTAACCTAAGCTTGTATCTGAAGGTTGTCGTTGTCGTAGACAAAAAGCAGCGCCACCTGTCGGCGAAATGACGAACAAAACACGATGCGTTGACGAGAGATGAACGAGAAAGATGTGGTGTCTTCGTTACAGGTAAGTGAATTGCCTTATCAGTCTAACGGACTTGACGTTCTGACAACAAACTTCGTTTATTTTTATTTAAGGTCACTACTCATAGCAATCGGTTGACAACAAACGCGTTTTGTAACAGCTGTTGCATTCAGAGGCTTCCCTTACTGGGCCCCTCATGGAAATGACAACATTACGTTGTTGTTATTTTTGTTTGCAAAAGGAAGTAACGTAGCTGGATATTATGAAATTGTTACACAAAAAATGCTGGCACGGAGTAACATATATTCACATGAGGTAGATAGTTTATTCCTCCATATTAATCAGCCATACATACATGGTATGTAGTACTGTAGTACATGTAGATAATGCACCAGGTGTATACGTTCGTTACAAATGATATGATATATACGTCTCTGGTCGCACATATACGAACCCTTGTGACCCCTTTGATAAAACTGATATGTCCACTAAATATCGATTGCATTTTTGTCAGGGTTTCCACTTTCCAGTTCAGTTGACCATTTGAATCCAATTACCATTTTTTATGTCCTAATTAAACCAAGAGTCAAACCTCCTTTCGAGGAGTCAAAACATAAAACCAAGCTTCTATATTACTTAAAGTCCTTGAACCTTTTCAACTGATCTTTATTTTTCTGACAGGTTAGTTTTTGAGCATATGTTAATGTATTTCTGAACATGCTGTAAAGCTCACTTTATATATAGCTACTGGCTATTTATCGAACAGGAAACATTGCATGAAAATAGAAAATGTTTCCAGTACATATGAAAATACTGTAAAGAGAGTACCTCAAGGTTCCATCCAAGGACCCCTACATCTTAATGTGTTCATAAATAACATTGTATACAGCAAAACTAATGCAACATTACTTAATTATGCTGACGTCAATAATGAATATACCTTATATTATCAATTCATGTTATAGAAAGGGAAAGCTCAGATTTAATCAAGTGGTTTGACATAAACAGACTTTTGAATAGAAATTAGTTTTTGACATTGTACAACTTCTTGGAGTCGAAATTGACTGTTTTCTTTTTTTTTCTGAACATGTCACAAATATTTTGTAATAAGGCATCTAGACAGATTGATGTATTGAAACAAATTGGACAATACCTGACCTAACTTTCGTCCCCTGGTTTGGCAATTCTGCAATAAAAGTAGTACTGACAAAATTGACAAAGTAAACTAATAGGGCCCTGAAATTTGTCTTCTAGGATTTTGACTCAAATTGGGAGGTTTTTATAAGAAAATAATATTTCAATAGGTGTGATATATAGCATGAACACATCTTGTTATAATATTAATCTAACCCTGTTTTATGTATGTTTTATTTAAGTTCATGAAATGAGCTTGTGTATTCATGTTTTAAATATTGAAGTTAGATATCATTTACTTGAACTTTAACTACTTGGCATATTGAAACAAAATGATTTGTTCGATGTGGCTTGTACATGTACATGTATATATCTACGTTTGTGCTCCCAAATGAGAAATGAAGCTAACAAGTAAACATATTATTTTCATATAATTATGAAAACACAAAGCTGAATGCATTGATGTTTGATGCTGATGCTGTATAAGGTAACCCTAATAGAGAATCCATGATAAGTTAAATTAACAATGTTTGTAAAAAAAATCTTAATAACAAGCATATATCTGCATCAGGTTTAAAAAGAATATAGATAAAAATGTCTTAAACATAACTATATCAATAAGTTAATAAGAAAAGTAATGATTATTATGTACTAGAAAAGAATAAGACTAAGGAGTCTTAATGATATTATAACTACTGTATTAAATGTGCCAATTCTTTCTATGCAAGTATATTTATGATATTCTATTTCTGTCTAAATATCACAGGCTTGTAATATAATCATACAAATTTCAAACCATCACCATTATATGATTATTTATATTTCTCTACAAGGCATCCAGTAGACCCTTGAGAGTATGTTTTTGACTCCCCAAATTGAGATCTGACTCTTGGGTTTGAAGGGACATGTCTATTTGACATATGTTTTGACCCTTCAGATTTCTGAGAAATAGGTGATTTGACTTCTGAAATTGCTAAAAGTCAAGGGTCAACTGGATGCCCTGCTCTAGCAAAATGAAAACGGTAACTTGTTCATTTAGAAAACTTTAACAAAACTGGGTCAAATTGACATAAGTTGCTAGCCAACTATCAGTTCTGCTACAATGTTTTAATTGTGGCTGTTGTAAAGTGATATCTTATATTATATAATTTGTGTTTTATATATATATATTGTTGCAACTTTTACCTGTCTATATCTTTAAGCATTCATGATCCTAATTATATTGAAAATTGATTTGTTATAAAGATTTCGGTCATTGATTCTTCTCAATCAATTTGAATTTTTATAATGAACTTTTAATGTAATTGAATATTTAATTGACAGTCAAATGATATTATTTCAAGGTATTGTAATAATGAAGATTTGAATGACTGTTATTTGATAACATATTATAGATGGAAAGTAATTTTTGAACCTTCATGTCAGTATGCATAGCCTTTATGTTAAATATTGATCTGTAAACGGTTTTCCTTTGTACAAATATATGAATCTGATCATTGCTTGACTAAACTGACCATTGCTCTATTTGAACCGGAGTAGTCTTAAGTTATTCAGGGCTTTTTCTGAGGGCTTTCTTGGGCTGTTAATGGGCCCCATTCTCAATCGGAATTATTTCATTTTAAAGCCAAATTTCCAAAAATATGCAGTTTACTCCTGAAAATGTCTTTCCCAATTCACCAAAATTTTTCCCAAAATGAGACAAAAAGGACCCTTCCAAACCAATGAGAAAAAGCCCTGTTATTTGCCGTTGATGAATTGGTAGAGTAGCAGGAATATACTGATCTGTTTACTGACGTAAAATAATCTCAATTAATAGGAGTGTCTGTCTAGAGTTAGGATATCTCATGTTTAAGTCTTGTCTGATTGTACCTTTTTTTGTACAGTTCTTTCTCTTCTTTTTTTCAACAGAACTTAGTGGCCATGGAAATACGATATCCAAATCAATTCATGCATGTATTTAGACATCACCAGAGAATTCACCAGGATGCAGGTCAGGTGCGAGATGCTGACGTAGAAGCAGGACAACCAAGATATGCCAACATCAGTGTTGATGGAGATATTCTCAGGTAGTATGGACCTATACATATCCCGGTGTCATCCACAATTATGTTACAATTCAAATGTTCAGCCTAAAAAACCACACATTTTACAGTTACCAGAATGTGTCATATGAGATTTAGAAGCTTTTTGTATAAATGGATTGAGTGCTGAAGATACATTGTATAGGCTCTTCAAGGCATCTGTTCTCTGGTTGTTGACATTTGAAAATTTCCAAATAGTTTACAAAAAATAGCTGAAATCTATTCACTAGCCGTGCTTCATAATGTCGCTTTAGAGTTGATTACCTGATACTATTAATTTACTATTAATTTTCAACCATAATCATTATTTTGTAATTTCAGCTATTCCCCTAATGACAGATTCAGTGTTGGCTTGTACGTAGCTGGGGAACCTCTCACACCAGAAGATTACTACTTTGAGGTGGAAATTCTTGACATTGGCAGTCGTGGGACCATAGGTAAATTTATTACTTGTTAGATAATATACTAGTTTTATGGAACCAGAGGTAAATCTATCACTTGGATAAGATACTAGTTTTGTGAAACCAAAGGTAAATCTATTTCATTTATTGAATTATCAATTAAAATTTATCACTTGTTTAAGCTATAGGTTTAGGCTAATGTTGTCCTTCCTTGGTTTCTATGCACTAAGTAGGTATTTACTTAGTTTATGCAAAAATCCATGCTTGTAAAGGAAATGATATATGATTGACTGAAGAAAATCATAGTATTGAGACAAGAATTTATACTCTTTGGCATGTGACAAAACTTTTGTACATGACACTTTACATAGCTGATCACTTAGATTTACTTATTTAGTTGTTTATGAAGTTGTAGTAGAGTTGTTAGAATGAGTTATATTATTATACTAATTTTGATTTTAGGCGTGGGTCTGGTACCTCAGAGATACCCATTAGATGCCCAGCCTGGATGGAGAGCATTTTCTGTAGGGTTCCATGCTGATGACGGGAAGTATGTAGAAATTATCCAAAGTGTCTGTTCTGTTATCTATTTCCCATGGCGTTTGATAATGCAACTGGACAACCACTTTGAGTTTGATCAACTTCTGCTTGACATACAGAATCCACATCTATTTTAACTTTGCTAAACTATATAAACAGGTTAACTCACAGATATATGGTGCTCAGGAACTTGTTGATTGTTAATCATCATGAAATAACTGTTTATTAAATATGAAATGAGGTTTTGATCAATAGAGATTGTATCTTAATATTTCTGATAAGAAAATAGCAGAATATCTTTGATAACCTAAATTTGATACACTATGAACTATATGAACTTATCCTGATTGTGACTGCAGGCTTTACAAAGCTAATGGTTTTGGCAAACCTTTTGGCACCAAGAGTCAGACTGGGGACAGGATAGGATGTGGAATCAAATTCTCAGCTCCAGAGGAGGGGCCAGGGCAGTCTGTAAAGGTCTTCTTCACACACAATGGGAAGGAGGTTGGTCAAGTTCAGGGATTGTCTCCCTTCTTCATAAGAGTGCTACCTGCTTTTAGCATCACAATAGATAGAGCCAGCATGAATGAATTTCAGATTTCATGATGACCTACAAACTTAGGTTTCCTGTTATATTTTCCACAATAATAATTTGAAAGTCATTCCTTTTCAAATTTACACTGAGGTTCAAATAGCACAGTAGTGGTAACTGTATGCTTGGTGTCACTGTGACTCACAGATGTGTTTGATTTTTACACAGTTAATAATTGAGTACTAGCAATCAGACTTGCTGTATTATAGATTTAACAGCAAACCCATTGATTTTCTATTATTTGCCTTTCAATAGTTTTTAACTATTTCTTTTAATTAGTATGTGCTGTAGTTGAGTTATAAAATGGAAATTAAGTTATAAAATAATATTGGTTAAAATTAAAAGTATCCAATAGCTCTATATCTGATAAACTGAGGAATGATTCTTTTTCTCTTTGTAAAAATAACCCACCATCAAGTGGTTGATCAGAAATAACATATTAAAGTTAACTTACAATATTTTAATGGATGTTTCATACAGGTTGGCATGATGATGATGCAGGCCCCAGCCCGGGGGTTGTATCCTGCTGTAGGAATGCATTCCTCAGGGGAAGAGGTCCGTCTGAACCTGGAAGCCGAGTGGCTGTACGAAGATCTGGTCCTTATGGCTGTTGACAATGGGGAAGAGGACTGGTCTCGTCTCCATGATGTCAGACTAAATGGCACAGTAAGTATTAAGGAATCATTGGTAACCCTCACATGACTTTGTCTGGGAGAAGTATTACCTGTGGCATGTTGACCTTGAACTCTTTGACAAGTTTGTTACAGCTCCAATAATGTTACTATGCCGACAGCATATACATTGCTTATAAGTAGGTTACATTTAAAGTATAGAGATGGAACACTATAGAATTTGGATGCGATAATTTATCCACTTTTAAGTTAAAAGATGAAATTAGAACCTTAACATTTGAGGGGGTAATAGCTCTTTGAGGGGGTAATAGCATAAAGTAGCATAAAGTATGTAACTTTTGGTATTAAAAATACACAACTGCCTATTCTTAGATTCAATCAAGTGTAACTACCCGTTGTTGTGTATACATTTTAATTTAATTTTCAGTGAAATGTAAAATTCTGTTAATCTGCAGTATATTGTGAGTCTGTGTTTGTTGCGATGATTATTTCAGACCTTGGAGTACATGGGACGAGGGAAAAGTATACATGATGTTGGTCTAGCTCAAGCCAGATGGCCCCTTGACACAACATACCATTATTTTGAAATTGAAATAATGGATCCTGGTGAAAACTGCTACATTGCCATAGGTGTTGCCAGGAGAGTAAGTACACCCTGTGTAACTGACAGTTTTGGGGTATATGGAGTTCTGTGTAGGTCATTTGCTAGTCTTCAGTCACAATCAGAGGTCATAGATATTTCAGTCAATATCCTTACTAGGATAGGGGTTTATTCTTTGGACATTGAGAAATCTAAAATGGTGTAAAAGACATTTACTAGATGACAATTTCTTAAAATTTCAATCTGATTTAGAAATCACAGAGATTCCTCATTTATTTAAGCAATCAAATTTGACACTTCATTCTTAGAATTTACTCAAACCTTGATCAATAGCTATTAATCATGATTTGATTAATTCACAAATTGACAAGGCTTGAATGCTTGGATGTATAGAATCTACAAAGTTTACAGGCTAAAAACATTGTAGAATTAATTGATTTTTTCTGGCTAGAAACTATAGCATTTACAAATTTTGCAAAATGAACCCTGTACGTTATTCATAACACAGGGAAGCATATAGAACGACCATTACAGAAATAAGATAGAGTTGAAATTAACTGCTTTTTGAATGGAAAGTATGAGGAGCTGGTAATACATGTACTTAAATCTCTTTTATCTATTGTGTTGCCACTTATTTAAAACTGTTGTTTGTAGAATTATCCCCACCACCGACACCCTGGATGGAACAAAGGATCCATAGCCTACCACGCTGATGATGGTAAAATATTTGTCGGCTCTGGAGTTGGAGATCCATTTGGACCAAGATGTCATAAAGGTAGGGCCTTGGTTGTTGTAGGAATTTGACGATAAGTAAATATATGGAATTACTGTAGACATGGTTATTCTGCTGGGGTTTTATTTTTAAGTCACCTGAGACAAAGTCTTATAGCCATTTGTCAATCGTATGCCATCTGTTCATAACAGTTGACCTTTTTAGACTTCTTCTCAATAATCAAGAGGCCTAGAGACCTGATATTGGGTCTATAGCATGCTGGGATAAAGGGCTATCGGAATTGTTCAAATGAGTGATCGTGACATGCATTCAAGGTCACAGGAGTCAGATATGCTAAATAAAATCTTTATACAGTGCAACTTCCGAAAACCAAACCTTCTAAAAACGGAACACCTCTGATTACCGAACGAATTGTCATTGTACGGAATTGGTCCTTCTTTATTATAGTATTAAAAAACTTTTAAATACCGATCCCTCTGAATTCGGAACACCGGACCGATTTTGTGTCCGGTTCCTGTTAAAATATACCAAAAATTGCTTATGAAAACCGGCCTTACCTGAGTGATTATGACATGAGGTCAGGCCAGCCAACCGTGAAACAACACCTGTGATGGGTATTGTGTGAAGCCTAATTGTCTCGGGACCTATGTATACCTGTACGTGATTTGTACCGATATCCAATATATATCCCAAGGGGGCATTATGACGGTAGGCCTAGTGTATAGTCAACACGACAATTACGAAACAACGCCACACTTCATTGAAGCGCAGCGTTTTGTTTATCTTCTCAATGCAGGTATTAAGTAGAGCTAGAAGCCTGAGTTTCGCATCTAATTTAAATGAGGCTCAAAGGGGGTTGTTTTTGCATGGTCGTAAATGAAGCCCATGATGTTGTTTTAAGACAATACCGATGTCAGAAATACGACCAGTATCAACTGATCAATTGTAATTAATATTGAAACAAAACAAAGTGCAGTTGTACATGTACAAATACTGTTTAAAACTACAGTTATAGTCATTTGCCTTTCTTATATAATCTGCAATATATACATTGATTAACTTTCACTATATTTATATTATTCAGACAATCGAAATTGTCTACGTACATAGGTACCGGGTTTTAATCGGGTACATTCTAATAAAACATCGTCCGACTAATTATATCCGGAATTTGACCGGTCATTTCGATCAACTTCTCAAAACTGAACCCTCTGTAAACTGAACAAATATCAATGTCCCATGCATGTTCGGTTTATAGAGGTTCCACTGTATCACTTTTAAAAAGAAAGAGGCCCAGGGATCTGATATTGGCTGCTTAAGCATGCTGATGTGAATGATATGAACCTCAAATTCAAGGTCACAGGAATCAAATCTGCCAAAATATATCAAAACTCAGGGGACTGTTAAGGCCCATGGGCCTCTTGTTTAATTTTCAATGTTATGTTTGTTGGGGTTATTTCCACAATTGTTTTTTTTTTTTGCACATTTGCATATTTAGTGTATATGTAAATTTCCCCCTTGCATAATTTTTCACCTTTACAGTAGCATGTGTTAAAGTACTGTTTGAATATTAATTAGAAGTTTTGTTAAGTTATAGTCTAGGAAGTGTTCAGATGATACATATTTTGCACTTGAAAATTCATTTCAATATAACATCAGTGAAAATTGACAAGAAATTTCCAAAAATGTCATATGTAAGTGTTATATCTTTGTTTGATAGGTGATATAATGGGCTGTGGTATCCTGTTCCCTCCGGACTACGACGGAGAAACAGACAGTGACCTTTCTCCTGATGACCCAGATGTTCATAATGATATGATCGACGACTTCAGTGATGATTCTGACGAAGATGACATCATACCAGGTGGACGATTTTTAGACCAAAATGGTACCAAAGTATGGGTAGGTATCCATGGTAATATAACATGATCTAAATTAAGGATTAGAAAGAAGTTCTCTATTTAAAAGGTTTAAAATCATATTATTCACAGAGGATTTTATGATTTGTCTGTAAACTGTAGCAAGTGCTTGACAATCAGTTAATTTCTTACAGTACCAAAAGGCAATTACAATTATCCATTTTGTTTTAGCAATCTTGTTTGTATTTTCGCTTACTGGACTTAGTATTAATTTTGTACAGGACTTGTCGGGTTTCTGGAGAGTATTAATTTTGTACAGGACTTGTCAGGCTTCTGGAGAGTAGCAATGCCAGGACTAACTTATACACTATATACAGTGGTCAGTGGTCTGCTCTTCAGATTAGAATCTAGATTGGTCATTCTTTATAAGTGATCATAAACTGGTCATCTGTAGCTATCTCTCAGTCATGTGTTCTGATCCGGTTATATTTGTCATTCCAGTCAACATAGTATGAATCATATGTCATCCTTATTGAACTATCAGTCATCCATACCAACACTTCAATTCTTCTAGACTGCTATCTATGTTTTATATATTTTTTATTACCCTTCCATCATGAGATTCAGATGATTAAAAGTCTTATTAATACAGGAAAATCAGTGAAAAGGTCAAACTCACATAGAACCAATTAAGGTCATGCGCTGGTGGGTTCCAAGACCCCTCTGTGATATCCTGTTAAGTACTTAAGTCTCTGTAGTATTTTATCATGTACATCAACAACAACAATAATTAAAATGAAATTTTGTAAATATTGATCATTTGAATTCTAAAACTCAAAATTTTTTTTCCAGATATTTTTTACAAGAAATGGAAAAATGATTGGGAAAAAACAGGTTCCTATACCAAAAGGAGGTTTCTTCCCTACTGTGGGTATGTTGAGTAGTTGTGAAAAGGTGAAGATCGACCTCAGACCACTCACTGGTTGATGATGGACATTTGGCCTGGATCTGGGCCAGTTATTGGAGCTACCAGTAACTTATGGCCCTAGGATGATTTAACACAAACGTGTCTGACAGTATTCTGTGACTCAAAGCCCTAATCATCCTTACCAGGGATCAACAATCACAATCATGCTACACACGGACAAAGAACCCTTAACAGGTTTTCAGTGTCGCACTACTAAAGGAGTCAGAGAAATGGATGATAATCAAATGTGCTTTAAATATTATATGTTTTATTGTGATAAAATTTTCTTCTGCCCCTGTATAGGGCTCCATAATAGAGAGGACAATGACCTGCACATAGTAAATGCTGTATATAATATATATTGGGGCCACATAGAGTGTTATTGGTCAGTTTAAGTATGTTAAATAATGATTCTGCTGTCTATAGTTATTAAGTATTACCGGTACATGTGTGAATTTCCTTGTTTGAGTATCATTCATATTTTCGTACCATATTGTCATTTGCACAGCCAGCTTCTTTGAACTTGGTAGAGTATCAATGATGGTTACACTGAGAATGATAAATGTCACCTTCTTTTTACAAGGTAGAGTGTCAATGACAATAGCTGAGTATGAATGTCACCAACTTTGTACAAGGTAGAGTGTTAATGACACTAGCTGAGTATGAATGTCACCAACTTTGTACAAGTAGAGTATCAATGACGCTAGCTAAGTATGAATGTCACCAACTTTGTACAAGGTAAAGTGTCAATGACACTAGCTGAGTATCAATGTCACCAACTTTGTACAAGGTAGAGTATCAATGACACTAGCTGAGTATGAATGTCACCAACTTTGTACAAGGTAAAGTGTCAATGACACTAGCTGAGTATGAATGTCACCAACTTTGTACAAGTAAAGTGTCAATGACACTGAGTATGAATGTCACCAACTTTGTACAAGGTAAAGTGTCAATCACACTAACTGAGTATGAATGTCACCAACTTTGTACAAGGTAGAGTGTTAATGACACTAACTGAGTATAAATGTCACCAACTTTGTACAAGGTAGAGTGTCAATGACACTAGCTAAGTATGAATGTCACCAACTTTGTACAAGGTAAAGTGTCAATGACACTAGCTGAGTATAAATGTCACCAACTTTGTACAAGGTAGAGTGTCAATGATACTAGCTGAGTATGAATGTCACCAACTTTGTACAAGGTAAAGTGTCAATGACACTAGTCGAGTATGAATGTCACCAACTTTGTACAAGGTAAAGAGACAATGACAATAGCTAAGTATGAATGTCACCAACTTTGTACAAGGTAGAGTGTCAATGACACTAGCTAAGTATGAATGTCACCAACTTTGTACAAGGTAAAGTGTCAATGACACTAGCTGATTATAAATGTCACCAACTTTGTACAAGGTAAAGTGTCAATGACACTAGCTGATTATAAATGTCACCAACTTTGTACAAGGTAAAGTGTCAATGACACTAGCTGATTATAAATGTCACCAACTTTGTACAAGGTAAAGTGTCAATGACACTAGCTGAGTATAAATGTCACCAACTTTGTACAAGGTAAAGTGTCAATGACACTAGCTGATTATAAATGTCACCAACTTTGTACAAGGTAAAGTGTCAATGACACTGAGTATGAATGTCACCAACTTTGTACAAGGTAGAGTGTCAATGACACTGAGTATAAATGTCACCAACTTTGTACAAGGTAGAGTGTTAATGACACTAGCTGAGTATGAATGTCACCAACTTTGTACAAGGTAGAGTGTTAATGACACTAGCTGAGTATGAATGTCACCAACTTTGTACAAGGTAGAGTGTTAATGACACTAGCTGAGTATGAATGTCACCAACTTTGTACAAGGTAGAGTGTCAATGACACTAGCTGAGTATGAATGTCACCAACTTTGTACAAGGTAGAGTGTCAATGACACTAGCTAAGTATGAATGTCACCAACTTTGTACAAGGTAGAGTGTCAATGACACTAGCTGAGTATGAATGTCACCAACTTTGTACAAGGTAGAGTGTTAATGACACTAGCTGAGTATGAATGTCACCAACTTTGTACAAGGTAGAGTGTCAATGACACTGAGTATGAATGTCACCAACTTTGTACAAGGTAAAGTGTCAATGACACTAGCTGATTATAAATGTCACCAACTTTGTACAAGGTAAAGTGTCAATGACACTAGCTGAGTATGAATGTCACCAACTTTGTACAAGGTAGAGTGTCAATGACACTAGCTAAGTATGAATGTCACCAACTTTGTACAAGGTAGAGTGTCAATGACACTGAGTATGAATGTCACCAACTTTGTACAAGGTAGAGTGACAATGACACTGAGTATGAATGTCACCAACTTTGTACAAGGTAGAGTGTCAATGACACTAGCTGAGTATGAATGTCACCAACTTTGTACAAGGTAGAGTGTCAATGACACTGAGTATGAATGTCACCAACTTTGTACAAGGTAAAGTGTCAATGACACTGACTGAGTATGAATGTCACCAACTTTGTACAAGGTAGAGTGTCAATGACACTAGCTGAGTATGAATGTCACCAACTTTGTACAAGGTAGAGTGTCAATGACACTGAGTATGAATGTCACCAACTTTGTACAAGGTAAAGTGTCAATGACACTGACTGAGTATGAATGTCACCAACCTTGTACAAGGTAGAGTGTTAATGACAATAGCTGAGTATGAATGTCACCAACTTTGTACAAGGTAGAGTGTCAATGACACTAGCTGAGTATGAATGTCACCAACTTTGTACAAGGTAAAGTGTCAATGACACTAGCTAAGTATGAATGTCACCAACTTTGTACAAGGTAGAGTGTCAATGACACTAGCTGAGTATGAATGTCACCAACTTTGTACAAGGTAGAATGACAATGACACTAGCTAAGTATGAATGTCACCAACTTTGTACAAGGTAGAGTGTTAATGACACTAGCTAAGTATGAATGTCACCAACTTTGTACAAGGTAGAGTGTCAATGACACTAGCTGAGTATGAATGTCACCAACTTTGTTCAAGGTAGAGTGTTAATGACACTAGCTAAGTATGAATGTCACCAACTTTGTACAAGGTAGAGTGTCAATGACACTAGCTGAGTATGAATGTCACCAACTTTGTACAAGGTAGAGTGTCAATGACACTAGCTAAGTATGAATGTCACCAACTTTGTACAAGGTAAAGTGTCAATGACACTAGCTAAGTATGAATGTCACCAACTTTGTACAAGGTAGAGTGTTAATGACACTAGCTGAGTATGAATGTCACCAACTTTGTACAAGTAAAGTGACAATGACACTAGCTGAGTATGAATGTCACCAACTTTGTACAAGGTAAAGTGTTAATGACACTAGCTAAGTATGAATGTCACCAACTTTGTACAAGGTAGAGTGTTAATGACACTAGCTGAGTATGAATGTCACCAACTTTGTACAAGGTAAAGTGTCAATGACACTAGCTAAGTATGAATGTCACCAACTTTGTACAAGTAGAGTGTACAGCAAACTTTACCTGGGATTAACTACCAGGTAGTTTACATCATAATACTCTATGAAGAGAGCATTTATTTGAGTTAATAGAATAAGTAATTTAAAAGTACAAGTTTTTGTGATAAAAACAAAAGTTCAAAATTGACATCTAGCATTATGAAAAAATTGATTATAATATTGTCACCATTAAAAAGATTTGAAAGCTGTTTGAATGCATGTTAAAAATGATAGAATTTTTATGTTGATCATGAGTGGTCCTAACTAATCATCTAAGCACCTATATGTAGATAAGGTAGTCATGGCCGTTATGGTAAATCATCGCCATTATGATGACCTCTTTGTATTGAATCAGGATGGCAGTCACCTTCAGGTGTTTTTTCTAGTCTTGAGAAGGGAGCCTATATGTATAAAAGGGTCTACACTGTTGCTAATACTAATAGTGCTATGTATGCTGAATGCTTTCACCCCTGGGGGGATCTTCAGGTAAATATATATACATATCTGTTTTGTATGTAATAAAGCTTTGTAGTGAACCTTTCACAGTTTGTACTATGTGCCACTATATGTACTAGCAGCTTTTCAAGTCAGAATCATTGTTTTGTACTGTTAGTTATGTAATGTTTGTTTGTTAGCTGTTAAAGTTCACCTACCGTAAGTGTTAAGATAGAAGAACAACATTTGGATACCGTATTATCCTCAAATACCCTCCTCCTTATTGTAATATTTAGTACAGCTGTAGTAAAGTTTTTGTGGACAGGGAATTTTTTGAACAAATACTTATTAGCAGACAGGGACTTATTTGTGGACCGAGACCTATTTGGAGACTGGCTTATTTGCAGATTAATACGGTAATACTAAAGAAGTTACCCTTTTAGCACATTGTACTGTTGAAGTGCCTGTTATGACGTTAATATTTGTGGATTTGTTAAGCACCTAATTTAATTTTTTTTTTTTTAGAAATTAAATGAAGCTTGTCATTTTGGTATGATGTAAAATGTTTTATGTCTGACGGTGATTTGTAAAACAAGAGATGATCAAGGCAGTGCCATTTCCTTAAAACATTTATGCAAATAATAATTGATTCAGAAAGGCAATATACACAATTAAATGTTTCCTGGTTGAAATTGAAATAAAAATATACATCTTTTGTATTATCTTTTAGAATAGCCATTTCTTTGTAAAATTATCTTGAACCAAAATATTAAACATGATATCCATTGTAAAATACAAATCCCATGCCAGAAGTTAAACAATAGTTGTCAGTAGAATTATAAAATTAAACATTTTATTTTAAAATAATGAATTTTAAAGATTCTTTTTTATAATTATATACATATGTATACTTTCATAAAGTCTTCCTAAGTGAAAAATAAAAATGAATCGAATGTGTAAGGACAGAGATCATATTACCGGTAATCCTGTATGATATACATGTAATAATATTAGATGTGTTTAGACTTAATACATTGTATATGGTCGTGGCATTGTAATATCTATGATATTGAAGTATATTGACAAAGTTTCAGACTCACGAAATTAAACTCAATCTGGTCGTGGGCCAGGTAAGGAAGTAAATTGACCTAGACCCAAACAAATATACACTGTCCCAGGTTCAGACTTGAATGGCCTACTGTATTTGTTCGATATGGGCACGGTCGGAACTTGTGCCAGCTTATTGCCATACCTTAGCTAAATCACCTACAAGGTGATCCAGTGTATGCTGAGTATGCTGCTGCCATAAGTTCCATCCTATCAATCAACATGTTCGTTGGTCAGTCGTCCACAGTGACCCCTGTCCCCACTCAGAACATATCAGACAGGGTCTAAGATACTATTTTGTACACTAAAATAATTTTAAGATGTAGTTAAGTTACTGCTTTGCATACTAGAGCAGTACTGCAGACTAGATTGGTTTGAATTAGTAAATTCCTGTTATATATATAAGCATATTGTTGTATATACATTTTCTATGATGTGTGGCCATATTGTTGAAAAAATTGTTGAGAAATTACTTTGAAATTTGAATTTAACATTGTATGCGTATGGGAGTTTTATGTATTTATCCTGGGTAGCGACATTGTGATATTAGTTGTATGTAATGTTGTAGTGTTCACTCCGTTTAAGTGGCATGGACATGAATGTTATTTCAATAATTGTGTAAATGGTTGATGTATAAAATCCTTAAGTATTGTTAATGTTTGTTAATTTTATTGTGTTAGATAGAAGTCATCAAGCTATAGATGTTAATTTTATTGTGTTAGATAGAAGTCATCAAGCTATAGATGTTAATTTTGTTGTGTTAGATAGAAGTCTTCAAGCTATAGATGTTAATTTTATTGTGTTAGATAGAAGTCTTCAAGCTATAGATGTTAATTTTATTGTGTTAGATAGAAGTCTTCAAGCTATAGATGTTAATTTTGTTGTGTTAATGTATAGTTATAGAGCTTTTGTTAGAGGTTTACCTGGTATTTTATTGTATTGATGTATATTTCTAGAGTCGCTTTAGTAACAGGAGTTGTATATCTGACGTTTGTATCTTCTAATCAATCTTCTTTACTGTAGTATAATCTAACACTTAACTTTATTATATCACACTGAGTTCAAGATTATACCCATATGATATAATATAAGTCCACTCTGTTGACTTCATTAACAGTGATAAGTCCCCCTCTTGGTATTACTACGCAGGCAAAATACCTTACTGTCATTACTTGTACATTATATAACACTTTCCATAGAGATTTATTTCTCGCGTATGTGACACTTGGTACAAAATTATTTTGTATCCCGGTGTCTTCCTGACACATTACCCAAAAGGGAGGTAATTCATTCAAATTGAAAAACATGAAAAGTTATTCATAAAGTTTTTATGCAATTTTGACACAATTACATATAAGAGGGAAAAATCTGTGAGCTTTATGTGTTTGAGATTGATACAGTATCGGTCCGACATAATGTAACATCTCATTCTCATAATTAGGTTTTGTTATTGGGTGTCTTGTCTTCACTGACATTAATCGATCTCAGACATATAGATGTTCTAGTAAACTGAATTGGTACAATAGACCAGTTGTGATTAATACTTGATTTTTTTTTATATTTGTTTGAGTGCTAACAGAAAGTACTGTATAGTTGGTAATATCAACAGGGATTAAATTTTGTTGTGTTGTTTTAATGCCTATTGACAATTTGAGTCAGTCAGGGCTAAACAACATCAGATTAGAAGGACATTCACAGAAAAAACACATCCAACTCACTTATATCAAACAAACTGGTCGCAAAACATTATATTTTATGGTATAGTTCTGTTGCATGTAAATAATCAAGTATTCAAATATAAGCAATGCGGAAATTATTTCACAAATGTAACGTTAAAATGGTCTTACTGGCTATTTGAAATCATGAGAATTCAATCTATAAATGAGCACCAAATTAAATACCAAGCAAATATTAACAGGAGGAAATCCATCTCTGTGAACATATTGTATATAATTTGTACATGTCTGTTTACATATTGTTTGCTGAATACAGTGTATAATGCAATCTAACAATTTACCCTTGACTATACCAAATGGAATTATCCATGTGGCTTCAAAATCAAGGCAGGGATGCTCAAAAATTTCATACTGAAGAACCAAGAAGTCCTGACAGAGACAACCGGGAAATGAAATAATAAAACTAACTCTGTCGGCAACTTCCAGTAGAAGCATGTAGATATTTCTAGGACAATAATGAATTTTTTCTAAACTAAATTATAAATCTGATCATAATTTCATATATGTGATATAACATTGTTTATACAATGTAAATTAATTACCAGTTAGGATTGGAGATGACATTCTGAGATTGACTGGACATTTTGTATGTGTGCTGTATTTCAACTCACTTGGAGTAAACTGAACTCACAGAAGTTTTTCTCTTTTTATTTTGTAAGGATTTAATATTTTTGGGTGATTTTCAAACTCTCTAGAAGAGGTTTTGTATGTCAATTTCATATGCTTTCTTACATTATACTTCACATTGTTATCTTCACTTTCTCTAAAAGTCGGCCCAATCTCATGTCTTGGTGTCATCGTATATCCAGTGATATGAGAATAAGGTAGTTCTACATCTCACTATGTATATTCAGCTGTATGCTACGTTGCTTTGGTATTGAAATTTCTTACCAATATACTATATATTGTGTACCTCATGTCTGTATATCAGTATGAATGACACTACATTGGTGTTTAGCTTCCTAGCGTACATACCATGTATTGTGTATCTCAAATGGCGATGTATACATCAGCATGAATGACACTACATTGGTGTTGAGCTTCCTAGCGTACATACCATGTATTGTGTATCTCAAATGGCGATGTTTACATCAGCATGAATGACACTACATTGGTGTTGAGTTTCCTAGCTTACATACCATATATTGTGTGTCTCAAATGTCGGTGTATATATCAGCATGAATGACACTACATTGGTGTTGAGCTTCCTAGTGTACATACCATGTATTGTGTATCTCAAATGGCGATGTATATATCAGCATGAATGACACTACATTGATGTTGGGTTTCCTAGCGTACATACCATATATTGTGTGTCTCATATGTTGCTGTATACATCAGCAAGAATGATATTACATAGGCGTTAAATTTTCTAGCAAGTATATGAACTTTGTACAAAAAAGTAAAGTGTGTACCTTGCATAACGCTGTGTATATCAGCGTGAATGACACACAAGTTTTCTAGCTAGTGTACCTTATATAACATTTATATTGTGTACCTCACATAACGCAGTGTATATCAGCGTGAATGACACACAAGTTTTATAGCTAGTGAACCTTATATAAAACTTATATTGTGTACCTCACATAACGCAGTGTATATCGGCGTGAATGACACACAAGTTTTCTAGCTAGTGTACCTTATATAAAACTTATATTGTGTACCTCACATAACGCAGTGTATATCGGCATGAATGACACACAAGTTTTCTTGCTAGTATACCTTACTTATATAAAACTTATATTGTGTTCCTCACATGACGCTGTGTATATCGGTGTGAATTCCACACACGTTTTCTAGCTAGTGTACCTTATATAAAACTTATATTGTGTATCTCACATGACGCAGTGTATATCGGTGTAAATGACACACAAGTTTTCTAGCTAGTATACCTTACTGATATCAAACGTATATTGTGTACCTCACATGACGTGTGTATATATGCGTGAATGACACACAAGTTTCTAGCTTGTATACCTTATATAAAATGTATATTGTGTACCTTGCTGTTTGCCGTGTTATACTTCTATGAATGTTTGTTGTTAATATTATTTGTTTTATAATTACCTGTGTGATATTTTGAATGAGGAAAGAATGTTCAGCAGCTAGAAGAGGCTTTGAAAGGGTTATTCTGTATTGAAATGTTTCTATTTTTGTTGCCAATAACACACTATTAATTAACACATTACCAGTACAAATTTCCCGTTGCTTTGAAAGCTAGCAATCTAATAAATTTGATATATAATAATGATTTGTTGTTCTTCATGTTTTGATCCTGGGTCAACCAGAGTGGTCTGTGATGTTGACCTCCTATTGCCACATTTTTTACAGGCAAGTGACATTCAATCAAATCAAATTAAAGATAAGATACACAGTGTACTCCTACTGGTGGAATGGAAGAAGTTGGGAATATGTATTGTTTATGAAAACCATGATTGCATAATCATGTTACAAAATGGTCGCCTTTGGCTACCATGTAGACCACTTTACAAGGCAGAAAAAATAACAACGCTATGTCAGTTTGCTTTCCTTAACATCTCCATAGATTTTTAGCTCCATGGTACCATTCTAACTGGAGAAGTTTTAAATGTGCTCCACATTAACTAACAGTTAATTTCTTGGTATACATCGGACAATAATTGATTTAATTGTGGGAATCATTTCACAAAATGTAACACGATATTCAACTTCAAAGAACTTTTAAATCTTAACATTCCTGGTCTTCAACATACTTTAATATGAAAAAGTGTAACTTGTGTATTTTGGGAAAGGAGAACATTCCATTTAAAAGTTCATGGATCTTGAGGTCCTGGTACCAAGTCCACATTCAATGAACAGTTTTAATGTCTAACTTAGCCCAATTCCATATAAATAAATCTGTTCCTACCTGTGCACACAATAACTTAAATATGAATGGATTTTCATGAAACTTCGGGTTGATTCAATGGCAGCTTAACTAGTTATGGCCCTTTGTAGTTCTATTGTCATTGGACCTTGGTGAACATTCAGGTCAATTCATCTGTAACTTACAGACTTATAGCCCTTTGTAGTTTTTTTTGGTCACCTGCAAAACAGGTTACAATTTGTTGGCAGCGGAGGTGGAGGCTACGTTCACACATAGGTTTCCGTGCAATAACTCAAGCTCCCCGTAGCTGATCAAACTCAAACTTCATGCAGATCTTCCTCACTAAATGAGTTCAATAATGGGACCTGTTTAATTTACAACAGAGTTTAGCCCATTGCAGCTTTATTACCATTGGACCTTATTAGCATGGCTTGGAAAAATATGAATGGATTTCGATAAAATGTGGAATGCTGTGAGCTTTATATTGATAAGATCATGAACAATATCCTCATTTGGACAGATCTAATTGTTATAGTTATGGCCCTTTGCAGTTAAGGTCTAGGGTCATGATATTGGGCCAGTAGCATGCTGGGATGATGGACTACCCAGTTTATTCAAATGAAGGACCTTAGCTTACTTTCATGGTGGTCACAATGTTCAACTTCTTCTCATCTAGGGATTTAAAGGAAATGTTGGCGGATGCCAGACGACGGACCCTGCGCCATGGCATAAGCTCAACGGCTCTTCGGGCCAGGTGAGCTAAAAAGTTGTACAAAGGACGACTGATGCTGCACCACAGATAAGCTCATTTGGTCCTTTGGTTCATGTGATCCAAAACTACTTCATGGATCACTGTACATGGATGGTAAACTCTAAGAATTTCATTAAAATATTTTCTTCAGGTAAGGACTCTGCAGGCAAGATGAAAGTCAATCATGAAACACCTATTAATTGTTCCCGTACAACTGGTATGTACTAGCATAGTTCCTGTAGGTAAGATTTTAATTGTCATTCGTAATAATTTTCCTGGAACATCATTCTTAAAAATAATTGGAAGATCTTGATGGCACTTTTGGTAAGAGGTAACATAAGAAGGTACTTGTACCAATATGCGTCTGTAGTGGTTTTACTCCAGGTACTCTGGCTTTCCTCCACCTCCAAAACCTGGCACATCCTTAAATAACCCTACATTTCTCCACCTCAAGGTTGTCTACATCAACATTTCTCCACCTCAAGGTTGTCTCCCAATTAATCCACATTTCTCCACCACAAGGTTGTCTACATCAACATTTCTCAACCTCAAGGTTGTCTACATCAACATTTCTTCATCTCAAGGTTGTCTCCCAATTAATCAACATTTCTCCACCACAAGGTTGTCTCCCAATTAATCAACATTTCTCCACCACAAGGTTGTCTACATCAACATTTCTCCACCTCAAGGTTGTCTCCCAATTAATCAACATTTCTCCACCTCAAGGTTGTCTCCCAATTAATCAACATTTCTCCACCACAAGGTTGTCTCCCAATTAATCAACATTTCTCCACCACAAGGTTGTCTACATCAACATTTCTCCACCACAAGGTTGTCTCCCAATTAATCAACATTTCTCCACCACAAGGTTGTCTACATCAACATTTCTCCACCTCAAGGTTGTCTACATCAACATTTCTCCACCACAAGGTTGTCTACATCAACATTTCTCCACCTCAAGGTTGTCTACATCAACATTTCTCCACCACAAGGTTGTCTACATCAACATTTCTCCACCACAAGGTTGTCTACATCAACATTTCTCCACCTCAAGGTTGTCTACATCAACATTTCTCCACCTCAAGGTTGTCTCCCAATTAATCAACATTTCTCCACCTCAAGGTTGTCTCCCAATTAATCAACATTTCTCCACCACAAGGTTGTCTACATCAACATTTCTCCACCTCAAGGTTGTCTCCCAATTAATCAACATTTCTCCACCTCAAGGTTGTCTACATCAACATTTCTCCACCACAAGGTTGTCTCCCAATTAATCAACATTTCTCCACCACAAGGTTGTCTACATCAACATTTCTCCACCTCAATGTTGTCTCCCAATTAATCAACATTTCTCCACCTCAAGGTTGTCTCCCAATTAATCAACATTTCTCCACCTCAAGGTTGTCTACATCAACATTTCTCCACCTCAAGGTTGTCTCCCAATTAATCAACATTTCTCCACCTCAATGTTGTCTCCCAATTAATCAACATTTCTCCACCTCAATGTTGTCTCCCAATTAATCAACATTTCTCCACCACAAGGTTGTCTACATCAACATTTCTCCACCACAAGGTTGTCTCCCAATTAATCAACATTTCTCCACCACAAGGTTGTCTCCCAATTAATCAACATTTCTCCACCACAAGGTTGTCTACATCAACATTTCTCCACCTCAAGGTTGTCTCCCAATTAATCAACATTTCTCCACCTCAAGGTTGTCTCCCAATTAATCAACATTTCTCCACCTCAAGGTTGTCTACATCAACATTTCTCCACCTCAAGGTTGTCTCCCAATTAATCAACATTTCTCCACCTCAATGTTGTCTCCCAATTAATCAACATTTCTCCACCTCAATGTTGTCTCCCAATTAATCAACATTTCTCCACCACAAGGTTGTCTCCCAATTAATCAACATTTCTCCACCTCAAGGTTGTCTACATCAACATTTCTCCACCTCAAGGTTGTCTACATCAACATTTCTCCACCACAAGGTTGTCTCCCAATTAATCAACATTTCTCCACCACAAGGTTGTCTACATCAACATTTCTCCACCTCAAGGTTGTCTCCCAATTAATCAACATTTCTCCACCTCAATGTTGTCTCCCAATTAATCAACATTTCTCCACCACAAGGTTGTCTACATCAACATTTCTCCACCACAAGGTTGTCTCCCAATTAATCAACATTTCTCCACCTCAAGGTTGTCTACATCAACATTTCTCCACCTCAAGGTTGTCTCCCAATTAATCAACATTTCTCCACCTCAAGGTTGTCTACATCAACATTTCTCCACCTCAAGGTTGTCTACATCAACATTTCTCCACCTCAAGGTTGTCTACATCAACATTTCTCCACCTCAAGGTTGTCTTCCAATTAATCAACATTTCTCCACCTCAAGGTTGTCTACATCAACATTTCTCCACCACAAGGTTGTCTACATCAACATTTCTCCACCTCAAGGTTGTCTACATCAACATTTCTCCACCACAAGGTTGTCTACATCAACATTTCTCCACCACAAGGTTGTCTACATCAACATTTCTCCACCTCAAGGTTGTCTCCCAATTAATCAACATTTCTCCACCTCAAGGTTGTCTCCCAATTAATCAACATTTCTCCACCACAAGGTTGTCTACATCAACATTTCTCCACCTCAAGGTTGTCTCCCAATTAATCAACATTTCTCCACCTCAAGGTTGTCTCCCAATTAATCAACATTTCTCCACCACAAGGTTGTCTACATCAACATTTCTCCACCACAAGGTTGTCTCCCAATTAATCAACATTTCTCCACCTCAAGGTTGTCTACATCAATATTTCTCCACCACAAGATTGTCTACATCAACATTTCTCCACCACAAGGTTGTCTACATCAACATTTCTCCACCTCAAGGTTGTCTCCCAATTAATCAACATTTCTCCACCTCAAGGTTGTCTCCCAATTAATCAACATTTCTCCACCTCAAGGTTGTCTACATCAACATTTCTCCACCTCAAGGTTGTCTCCCAATTAATCAACATTTCTCCACCACAAGGTTGTCTACATCAACATTTCTCCACCTCAAGGTTGTCTCCCAATTAATCAACATTTCTCCACCACAAGGTTGTCTACATCAACATTTCTCCACCACAAGGTTGTCTACATCAACATTTCTCCACCTCAAGGTTGTCTACATCAACATTTCTCCACCTCAAGGTTGTCTACCAATTAATCAACATTTCTCCATTTCAAGGTTGTCTACATCAACATTTCTCCACCTCAAGGTTGTCTTCATCAACATTTCTCCACCTCAAGGTTGTCTCCCAATTAATCAACATTTCTCCACCTCAATGTTGTCTCCCAATTAATCAACATTTCTCCACCACAAGGTTGTCTACATCAACATTTCTCCACCTCAAGGTTGTCTCCCAATTAATCAACATTTCTCCACCTCAAGGTTGTCTCCCAATTAATCAACATTTCTCCACCTCAAGGTTGTCTACATCAACATTTCTCCACCTCAAGGTTGTCTCCGAATTAATCAACATTTCTCCACCACAAGGTTGTCTCCCAATTAATCAACATTTCTCCACCTCAAGGTTGTCTCCGAATTAATCAACATTTCTCCACCACAAGGTTGTCTACATCAACATTTCTCCACCTCAAGGTTGTCTACATCAACATTTCTCCACCTCAAGGTTGTCTACATCAACATTTCTCCACCACAAGGTTGTCTACATCAACATTTCTCCACCTCAAGGTTGTCTACATCAACATTTCTCCACCTCAAGGTTGTCTACATCAACATTTCTCCACCTCAAGGTTGTCTACATCAACATTTCTCCACCTCAAGGTTGTCTACCAATTAATCAACATTTCTCCACCTCAAGGTTGTCTCCCAATTAATCAACATTTCTCCACCTCAAGGTTGTCTACATCAACATTTCTCCACCTCAAGGTTGTCTACATCAACATTTCTCCACCACAAGGTTGTCTACATCAACATTTCTCCACCTCAAGGTTGTCTACATCAACATTTCTCCACCTCAAGGTTGTCTACCAATTAATCAACATTTCTCCACCTCAAGGTTGTCTACATCAACATTTCTCCACCTCAAGGTTGTCTACCAATTAATCAACATTTCTCCACCTCAAGGTTGTCTCCCAATTAATCAACATTTCTCCACCTCAAGGTTGTCTACATCAACATTTCTCCACCACAAGGTTGTCTACATCAACATTTCTCCACCTCAAGGTTGTCTCCCAATTAATCAACATTTCTCCACCTCAAGGTTGTCTACCAATTAATCAACATTTCTCCACCTCAAGGTTGTCTCCCAATTAATCAACATTTCTCCACCTCAAGGTTGTCTACATCAACATTTCTCCACCACAAGGTTGTCTACATCAACATTTCTCCACCTCAAGGTTGTCTACATCAACATTTCTCCACCTCAAGGTTGTCTACCAATTAATCAACATTTCTCCACCTCAAGGTTGTCTACCAATTAATCAACATTTCTCCACCTCAAGGTTGTCTCCCAATTAATCAACATTTCTCCACCTCAAGGTTGTCTACATCAACATTTCTCCACCTCAAGGTTGTCTACCAATTAATCAACATTTCTCCACCTCAAGGTTGTCTACATCAACATTTCTCCACCTCAAGGTTGTCTACCAATTAATCAACATTTCTCCACCTCAAGGTTGTCTCCCAATTAATCAACATTTCTCCACCTCAAGGTTGTCTACATCAACATTTCTCCACCTCAAGGTTGTCTACATCAACATTTCTCCACCTCAAGGTTGTCTCCCAATTAATCAACATTTCTCCACCACAAGGTTGTCTACATCAACATTTCTCCACCTCAAGGTTGTCTACATCAACATTTCTCCACCACAAGGTTGTCTACATCAACATTTCTCCACCACAAGGTTGTCTACATCAACATTTCTCCACCACAAGGTTGTCTCCCAATTAATCAACATTTCTCCACCACAAGGTTGTCTCCCAATTAATCAACATTTCTCCACCTCAAGGTTGTCTACATCAACATTTCTCCACCACAAGGTTGTCTACATCAACATTTCTCCACCACAAGGTTGTCTACATCAACATTTCTCCACCACAAGGTTGTCTCCCAATTAATCAACATTTCTCCACCACAAGGTTGTCTCCCAATTAATCAACATTTCTCCACCTCAAGGTTGTCTACATCAACATTTCTCCACCACAAGGTTGTCTACATCAACATTTCTCCACCACAAGGTTGTCTCCCAATTAATCAACATTTCTCCACCACAAGGTTGTCTACATCAACATTTCTCCACCTCAAGGTTGTCTACATCAACATTTCTCCACCTCAAGGTTGTCTCCCAATTAATCAACATTTCTCCACCTCAATGTTGTCTCCCAATTAATCAACATTTCTCCACCACAAGGTTGTCTCCCAATTAATCAACATTTCTCCACCACAAGGTTGTCTACATCAACATTTCTCCACCACAAGGTTGTCTCCCAATTAATCAACATTTCTCCACCACAAGGTTGTCCTACATCAACATTTCTCCACCTCAAGGTTGTCTCCCAATTAATCAACATTTCTCCACCTCAAGGTTGTCTACATCAACATTTCTCCACCACAAGGTTGTCTACCAATTAATCACAAAGATGTTAAGTTTGATAATATGTTTATTTCATAGCACTATTGTTCATGTAACAAGTTCAACATATCACAACTTACATAGACTATGATTCATCCTCCAATCTCATGTGACAATGCCTATCTACCCTATACTAACACAATAGACAGACGAGAACACTTACAAGCATAAACTAGTACTTGTGTACTAGTGAGTAGATTTTGACCTGATTTTGCCTATAAGTTTTAGAACATGATCAGTAATATTGGATACTATGGTTAAATAAAATACAAAAGGCTAGAGATAACTAGAGAAAGAAGACATTTTACACCCCTGTATTAAGCTCTTTACCAGGCATTTTACGTCCCAAACTGTATAAACGAGGTATTTTACACAGGTATTTTATTCCCCAAACTGTATTGACCAGGTATTTTACGCCCCTAACTGCATTAACCAGGTATTCCCCCCCTAACTGTATTAACCAGGTATTCCCCCCCTAACTGTATTAACCAGGTATTTCACTCCCCCTAACTGTATTAACCAGGTATCCCCCCCCCTAACTGTATAAACCAGGTATTTCACTCCCCCTAACTGTATTAACCAGGTATTCCCCCCCCCCCCTAACTGTATTAACCAGGTATTTTACGCCCCTAACTGTATTAACCAGGTATTTCACTCCCCCTAACTGTATTAACCAGGTATTCCCCCCCCCCCTAACTGTATTAACCAGGTATTTTACACCCCTAACTGTATTAACAAAATATTTTACGCCCCTAACTGTATTAACCAGGTATTTTACGCCCCTAACTGTATTAACCAGGTATTTTATGCCCCTAACTGTATTAACCAGGTATCCCCCCCTCCTAACTGTATTAACCAGGTATTTTATGCCCCTAACTGTATTAACCAGGTATCCCCCCCCAACCCTAACTGTATAAACAGGTATTTCACGCCCCTTACTGTACAAACCAGGTATTTTACGCCCCTAACTGTATTAACCAGGTATTTTACTCCCCTAACTGTATTTATCAAGCATTTTACTCCCCTAGCTAAAGAAAAAGGATTTCTCAATATTCTCATGAGATGTCGTAAAATGAGTTTTAATCTTGAGGATATCCCAAATATTACATGAGATGATGTATAATGAATTGTAATCCCGGGGATATCCCAAATCTCACATGAGATGATGTATAATGAATTATAATCCCAAGGATATCCCAAATCTCACATGAGATGATGTATAATGAATTATAATCCCAAGGATATCCCAAATCTCACATGAGATGTTGTATAATGATTATAATCCCAAGGATATCCCAAATCTCACATGAGATGATGTATAATGAATTATAATCCCGGGGATATCCCAAATCTCACATGAGATGTTGTATAATGATTATAATCCCGGGGATATCCCAAACATTATCTGAGAAGTTGCTTAATAAATTATAACTCCAAGGATATCCCAATTAGTTTACTCTGTGTGTAATACATTATATAATATACTTAATGCTTACATCTGTGTAACAGACAATATATACATAACAAGACTTACTTATCATTTATCTCATAATAAAAATCTACCGTCAAATCACAACAAATAACTATGTCAACTTGAACACTTAATAACATTGTAATTGTACAATACTATTTAACAGTACATTCCTGGAGATTTCATTTGATTATATCACAGATGTCTTTTACCATTATGTAGCAATTATATACAATTACCAAATTAATCATTAGATGGACAGGCCTGTAGACAAAAGAGTTTTGTAATAATACTTTTGACTAATTCGTGAATTTTGAGAGAAAAAAATAAATGTCACTGAAGATGACAGTATCTTTAGTTTACAACCATTTATAACAGGTCAGGATGAAAAACAAGAATATGAAAATGATTTGGTCAGGATTTGATGGATCACGGGTATTAAAATCCATGAATATGACATGATGTAACAACCGATTTAGCCCTCGTACTGGGAATGTATTGGAGCATGGCAAAGTTTCTGGTATGAGTGACATGTTCGTTGAAGCGTGATGTTATCTGCGTTGACGATCCATGTCCTCCACAGTAGCAATAAGTCTCTGTCGTGCCTTTTTGTTGATATGGTCGACTGAATTTATGAGTGATAGTAACTGTTTGTTGGAGTACTCCTACACAGAAAAGAAAACACATGTAAGCCTATATTTATGTTGTTATTGCAAGGACAAATAATAATTGGAAAATTTTTTACATAAAAAAGTTTGATACCATGTTTCAGTCATGAAAATCGCCGGTGATTCAGTGTGGGCTAACGACTAACACACAACATTCATTTCACTACCCTATATAACTAGCGACCCTTAGGTCCTGCATCCTACCACTAGACCACCATGCCTCCAATGAAATGACATTCATTTTTTTAAAGAAATATTAGAATAATTTGGGTTATTTTCATATGTCAAGATATATGATCATATAAGTATACAGTACAGTACATTTACATGTATTATCATTATCTTATACTTATCCTATCACATTTTTTTTCATATGAAATGTTTTATGATCATGTAAACATGTTCATGTACTGCTTCTTTTATGGAGTTAACTTTACTGCTGCTTGACCCATTGATTAACAATCCCCGCTTGGTCCCAAATAATGACCTCTGTATCAGTTAGCGTCCCCACCCTACTATACCCCCGCCCCCCTCCCGTTCCTGTTAAAATCTTTTTTATGGTTCTGATACAATCAACAAAGCTTCAAACAAAGTATTTCTAATCATGTTAGTCTGCTTCCACATTCATTATATGTTAAAATATTAACCACCTTCCCATAAACCCTAGACTGTTAACTTTTATTCTTGTGTCTCGTATTGACTTGTAACAAATATCTTTAACCTAGTGATAATACTTAGATCTGTGTTATAGTCTCCTTTGACCTTGTGCTATAACATTAATCTACTTTGTTCAAATGTATAGTTACCTTTGACCCTATATTGATATATTGATCTACTTTATTCCAGTATCTATAATGACCTTTGACCCTGTGTTGTTACATTGATCTACTTTGTTCTAGTATCTAGTGACCTTTGACCCTTTGCTGCTATATTGATCTACTTTATTCCAGTATCTATAGTGACATTTGACCCTGTGTTATAACATTGATCTACTTTGTTCTAGTATCTAGTGACCTTTGACCCTGTGTTGCTATATTGATCTACTTTGTTCTAGTATCTAGTGACCTTTGACCCTGTGTTATAACATTGATCTACTTTGTTCTAGTATCTAGTGACATTTGACCCTGTGTTGTTACATTGATCTACTTTGTTCTAGTATCTAGTGACCTTTGACCCTGTGTTGCTATATTGATCTACTTTATTCCAGTATCTATAGTGACATTTGACCCTGTGTTGTTACAATGATATACTTTGTTCTAGTATCTAGTGACCTTTGACCCTGTGTTATAACATTGATCTACTTTGTTCTAGTATCTAGTGACCTTTGACCCTGTGTTGCTATATTGATCTACTTTGTTCTAGTATCTAGTGACCTTTGACCCTGTGTTGCTATATTGATCTACTTTGTTCTAGTATCTAGTGACCTTTGACCTTGTGTTATAACATTGATCTACTTTGTTCTAGTATCTAGTGACCTTTGACCCTGTGTTGCTATATTGATCTACTTTGTTCTAGTATCTAGTGACCTTTGACCCTGTGTTGCTATATTGATCTACTTTGTTCTAGTATCTAGTGACCTTTGACCTTGTGTTATAACATTGATCTACTTTGTTCTAGTATCTAGTGACCTTTGACCTTGTGTTTACATAGTGACCTACTCTTCCTTGTATCCCATGACCTGTACACTTGTGTGACTTACCTTGTGCTCTAGTATCCATGAGTCCATTTGACTCTCTGGTAGATAGTAAGCCTTTATGTATGCCTCCACATACTCTCTCTCTGGGATCGGCCTGAAACAGACAGTACAAACTTTACTGACCACATTGTGGTGCAAATTTCATCATTTAAATTCTGGGGGGATTTGGTTTGTTTTTGTTTAACGTCCTATTAACAGCCAGGGTCATTTAAGGACGTGCCAGGTTTTGGAGGTGGAGGAAAGCCGGAGTACCCGGAGAAAAACCACCGGCCTACGGTCAGTACCTGGTGTGTAAGTGTCGGTACACCTTAACCACTCGGCCACAGCGGCCCCCTTCTGGGGGGAAACAATCGCTGAAATTCAGTACCTTTCTCAATAATACAATCAAATCATTTAAAATTTGAAATATATATGACTTTTCAAATCTTTCAAATCAACTAATTGGTCAATAAAGATGAAGATGAAAATGACTTGTAACAGTTAAATGGCTATACAGATAGATATTGAATACCTAAGATCTACGATGGTCTCAAGCTTGGACAGAAACTGTTGGAAATCTAGTTGCATCAACGCTCTACCTTCATTACTGCACTTTTTAGCACCAGCATACCTACAGGATAAAAATAACAAAATATGAATGTTGAAATTTCTTGGCAACAAGCCAAGTTTTATTGATTAAAAAGCAGCACATTTAAAACTCTTCATCATTTGTTTGAGCAGAAAGAACTGGGAATATTTATTACAGAAATTGCAACAAAATTTAATGAGGAATGAGGAAATTACTATCAAGGGAAGCATAAGTGAAATGTCTGCCATAATAAACATTAGAGATTTAAAGCTAGTTCGATCACCAACCATTTATGATAGGCTGTTCCATCAAATGCAATAACATATGCCTATAAGTAACAACCAATCACTGCTGTGCTTCCAAATTGTGAAGCACTTGCAGATGATATTGAGTTGCCGTGGTCAATTCAAAGGAAACCATAGTCACACACCTTGTAACTTTTGTTTCTCTACACAATGATCATAGACATTATGATCCTGTAGCCAAAGTCAGCTCATTCCTCCCATAGTTAGACAAAAGTGACGTAAGTTTCTGATCAAACTTGCTCGATGGGAGCCATCTGCTCATTACTATATTTATCTGCAAGCAAGCCCCTACCTACAAATAAGCCCCTACCCACAAATAAGCCCCTACCCACAAATAAGCCCCTACCTACAAATAAGCCCCTACCTACAAATAAGCCCCTACCTACAAATAAGCCCCTACCCACAAATAAGCCCCTACCTACAAATAAGCCCCTACCCACAAATAAGCCCCTACCTACAAATAAGCCCCTACCTACAAATAAGCCCCTACCTACAAATAAGCCCCTACCCACAAATAAGCCCCTACCTACAAATAAGCCCCTACCCAAAAACAATCATCAATTTTAAGTTACAAATGTAGTGGTTGATAAACAATCTTTTCCTAAACTTTCATACTCAACTTTTACACTTGGGAAAGGGGGCAAGCTGACTTGATATGATTCTAATGTACAATAATTGTTAATTTAGATTTAAAGTACAATTATATTCTTTTCATCATACAGGATCAACATCAAATACTAAAATACTAAATAATGGAATTTATTCAGGAACTTTCAGTACAAATTTCTTATCAATACAATTCTTATTTCATCAATTTCACACCAGATTGATGATGCGTTCTCTAATTTTGTCAGTTTCAACATCAAAAATGAAAAAATATTTCACTCTAGAATTTGTGTACAACCATATGTTTACTCTGAAGTTTGAGTCTAATTACGAACAATGTATACTTTTTGAGTAAGTGATTTCTTGAAATATTATGTCACTGTGCTTATTTCAAATAAAATAATACAGAAACTTCACTTTGATTAAAATGATATAAGGATTGGTTTATGTGCTTCAGTCTGAGGAATCCTTACCCTTCGACAATTGTGCGGTTTGAGAGTCGTACGCAGTGTTCCCAGATGAGGTCATATACAACCTTCGGTATGGGCACTCTCCTGTTGATATCCACTAGTCTTACCGACAACTGCTCCAAACTCTGTCAATTATATCAAATTAATTCATTTACAACCGGTCAAAACTCTTGCTCTGATGGTTAAGATTTTAAGTTTTAATCAAAGTTGGAGACAAATGAATTTTTGGGGGTTGCAAGCATACTGTATGTATTAGGCCAATAGAGTATAATATATAACTGTCACATACAACTGTTCAAACAGTATATGTATTATCCTGAGCGCAACACTAATGCACTTTAAGACCTGATTTGCCTAAGCCTGTGAATTACCTTGAGCATGACATCGACGTAGGAGTTGTGTTGCGACATGATGTCTTTGACGTCCCACTTAACTCCTGACATGTGGTGTAGGATATTATCATAGTCTACCGCCTGTACTGACACGGTCCAGTACACTGGCTTTCGTAACTCAGCAGCCATCTTGACTGTCTGAAAATTTAATTATATTTTTTGTTACAAAATAATTATAAATCTGAAGATATATTCTAACAGTGAGAAGAACTGTTCTATTATCTTCACTTCTTTGATAGTGGACCTTTGTAACTTTGGAAGGTTCATCATATTTATTTTTGAAACAAGAGATCCCAGAGGTATCATGACCCTCAACATTATATGATTTTTATATGTATTACATCTATGTAAGTCTGAACTTTTCTGTACTTTGTCCTCTTTCTCTCTTAATTTCTATCAACACGTGGTGTTCACAAAGCACGATGGCCATCTGCTAGCCCTTACTAAACTCTTTGTACCTGTGAGAAGAACTGCTGGAGGAAGACTTTTTTGTTGCCTGGAATCATAGCTTCTAAATGTGGATACAACAGCTCCATCTGACTGGCCAGGAAAACCCTAAAACAAGAAATCTAAATCATTGAAGCTATGGTCAAACTATGTTATCTCAAACTTTTTTTTTTTATAATTTTTTTATTTTCAAAAGCATTTGATAATAAAGACATATACATGTTATATCCACTCACATGCAAGTAAACAATTCATTCCATTATCATTCCCATCCTTCATCAAAATCATCATCTTTCTCGTTAATCGTCTATTATTTGTTTAATATTAACTAGAGCATATCATCATCATCATTATTCATCATCATCACATTCAACATTTTCACAATCATCATCATCATCATCATCATCATCATCACATTCAACATTTTCACAATCATCATCATCATCATCATCATCATCATGAGTTCTATCATCATCATCATCATCATCATTATCATCAATCATAATCATTCATAATAATTATCATAATTATTGTCTCATCATCATGATCATGATCATCATGATCATCATCATGAACTCTATCATCATCATCATCATCATCATCATCATCATCAATCATAATCATTCATCATAATCATTCATAATAATTATCATAATTATTGTCTCATCATCATCATTATCATTATCATCAATCATAATCATTCATAATAATTATCATAATTATTGTCTCATCATCATCATCATCATCATCATCACAATCCTTCATCCTAATCATCATTACTATCATAATCATTTTCTCATCCTTGTCATCATCAACATCATCACAAGTTCTCATGTCATGATAAAATAATAAAAACAAAAAATCAAAAACAAACAGACATATGATGTTTGTGGTGTAAGGAACATATGGACAGCCATGAGTATTTCTGCAAAGCAGATAAACATGTATAACTTCCACACACAACCACACATACCTACACACATATCCACACCCACCCTCCCACACAACCTAAACACTCATAATTCATCCACCTCACAAACACATAACACGCACATACACCCTCACCACATAGACAGTACAACCAGACACACATACAATAAACATTAAAGGGAAAGAGACATATATCTAATATATCCATTCAAATAAAGTGATCAACTTACAGAGAGAGAGAGAGAGAGAGAGATAAGCCACATTTACTTACAAGGTATATTCTGTAAGTGTTAGATGAATAACAAAAAAATAGGAAACCTAAATAAGCAATTAAAGCCAAATGTGGAGACTTGGGGTTAGCTGTGTACATATAGTAGGGAAAACAAAATTTAGTGTCGGATAAGCTACATTTCCAGGATAGGTTTCCATTTTCTCCAATTAATTTCAAACTTCCTTCTCATGTAGATGTTTTTCCTATAGTTAATAAAGCTTTGAATAATGAAGTGGTCTTTAATAACATTAATAAGTGCATTGAGGCTCAAGGACTTGTGAAGACATCTAGTTTTATATATATAGTGTTTAATAAGAATTAAAATTTCATTATCAACAGAACTTGCTTGAGCAGTTAATAGACCAAAAAGAAAGGATTCCTTATTTATCAACACAGGAATTAAAAGAATGTCACAAAGAGTTTCAAGTCCCTGTAGCAGTTTCTGAACTTCTTGACATTCCCATAAACAATGGATAATAGTTTCTCTCTCCATATTACACAAAGAACATAATGGACTAGGATATAAATTTATCTTGAAAAGAAAAGTATTTGTTACTAAAATATGGTGTAAAATTCGACTCTGAAACCACTGTAACTTGGAATTTTTTGTGACAGTAAATGGGATTCTAAATATTTTTTGCCATTTCTCAATATCTAACTCATCATTAAACTCTTCATTCCATTTTTTCACTCCAGTAGGTGTTGATGCTGGTGTAATAAGGTAATTATAAAAATCTTTACACCCTTTTTTACTCTTATAGAATATTTCAATGAGAAGAGGTCTGAAAGGTTGGGATGGTCTTTCTATCTGAAAATCATATTTCCTAAGAAAACGCTTAGCTGCTGAGACTAATCCTTGGTACTGCAAGAAATTTGTATTAATTTGAAAATTATGCAGAAATTCATGAAATGAGTAAAAGGTCAGATTATTAGAATTTTTAATAAGGTCATTTACTGTATGAACAGATGCCTGAAACCAGTTTGGATAAAAAACAAAGTTATTTCCTACTTGTATATCAGTATTGTACCAAAGTGGAGTTTTTAGGATTGAAACTTGTGTAACTTCCCTCATCGAATTAGAATTATTCAACCTAATCCAGCCTTTAAAAACATCCTTCCAAAATTTATTTTTGCAGTTAGCTCGACACAGAGAAATATATTCCCTACCACAACTTTGTAACTTTTTTTTATTTATAACCAGATCTAACAGTAAATTCCATTTTCCTGATGAATGGAGTATTCTTCTTGCCCAACCTAGCTTAAGAGCATCTATAAAAGAATGCAAGTCTACCATTTTCAATCCCCCATCTATATAATTTTGAATTACTACATCTTTCTTAATTTTATGAGATTTACCATTCCACAAAAAGTCAAATAATAAGGTGTTAAGTTTAGTAATACATTTTTCAGGTGGGTTAGGTAAGGTAATGAACAGGTAATTAAACTGAGAAATTAGTAGAGACTTAATAATACTAATTCTACCAATTGGAGTCAAGCTCCGCCTACTCCATAAGTTAATAAGAGATTTAAGTTTCACAATTTTTTTATCAAAATTCATTTTGGGGATCTCATTTAAATCAACAGCGAAATCTATTCCTAAGAAAGTAAATTTTTCCATTCCCCATATTAGATTCAGTTATGTTATCTCAAACTTGGTAAAGATCCCATTTAGCTAGAAGTAAAAATTCAGTTTCAACACTAAAAGTGCTATATAAATATAAACTTTAGACTGCAGTACGTGTACATTATTATTAGGATGCTTTTTTTCTGATATATTTGAATATAGTTTTCATATGTTTTGTTATGATTCTGATATGTTTTATCATTTAATGATTTTTTTTCAGTTTGGTAATTATTTGATAAATTAGGAACTTTAACAGCACATATTTCAACCTGTATCAGGTTGAAACAATCCAGTACTAGTTGTATTATACATGTATATGAAAGTCTGTGTAACAAGCTTGTATTTTTTGTGTTCCCATTTATTCTAAATGCAGATGTCCTGAATGTATTTAATTTATGTGATGAAATTACACATACAATCATAATCAATATTTTCAATGATATATACAAAATGTACATGATAGATTTAATTATACCAGCTGCCATATAGAACCAATTTCTATAGAACCAGTGAACAGGGACACAGATGGAGCCACAAAACATGACCAAATTTCAAAACCATGCAGTTAAAACCAAAATGGAAATAACAATCAAGCTGGGAAATTGATGTATTATATATGGTGAAATCGACAATGACTTCAGTTTAAAAAATATTTACAAGGGTTATGATTCCAAACAAATGTTATATAGTACAGCTAAACGTCACCACTTTGTACAGTTAGAACCCATTATATAAGATAGACTCACAGAGACTCAGCAGCCACCACTCTCTCAGCCAGACCAAACAGGCGTCCACTCCCACTGAGGTCCACGATGGGGGAGAGGTGTGGCTGGGGAATCTTGTCCTGTCAACAGCAAAACACATAATCAACAATGATCTTGTGATATCTGTGAGAATATTTTAATAGATTAGCTGGGAAGTTGATGAATTACAGTAATATAATGATATAGTACATCACATTTCTATAGAAATAGTCTGTAATAATTGCAATAATATTTAAGTGTAATGCACAGAAATAACTTCATTGTTAAAACATATACATATGTGTTTAAAAGTTTATTAAGTCACAAAGGAAGGGGTGAAAACAGTGAATGGGGATCACGATGGGAGAGGTGTGGGATGTTGTCCTGTTAACAGCAAAACACTTAATTATTCAACAATCAGTTAGCGATATCTTTGAGAGATATAGAGGTGTAGAGGGGACGAGAGATGTGGTACATTGGGATGCTAATGTGGATGTACCATGTACTTAATTTGGTGTTCTCAAAATTTAGAACATCATCAAATTTTAATCGATTAAGGCAATGATGAAATGGTACAACACCATTATTGACTTTAGAAATAGTGTATAGAAACTATTTATTAATAGAAATAGTGTATAGAAACTATTTATTATAGAAATAGTGTATAGAAACTATTTACTATAGAAATAGTGTATAGAAACTATCTTGTACAATAATGTTTAAGAGTAAAGTTTTTTTTCATCAGGTAAATCACAAAGATTACCACTCAAATATATTAAACATTAACATATGTTCTAAAGGAGGGGTGATAACAGAGAATGGGGATCACATGGATGTCTTACTCTGCCGTTTTCTGGGTCAGTGGGGGGAGCCCCAGGGACGGGCGTCTCTGCTATCAGATTATTCCTGATTCTCTGTAGTGTCAGGTGTAATCGGTTGTTCAATGATCGCTCATTCATCACCCACTAAAACATGAAAAGTATCGATTACTATCTGTCTTGTGGATCCTTATTTCAATCTACTGTACATTCAACAAAGTTATGAAATCTTACAATTTTACAAAATTGACAGAATATTCAATTTCACTATTTCATGCAAATCTATTTAGTGTCAAATGATTACAATGGTAGCCATAATTGAACACAAAAACATTTTCATTCAACAACCAATCAGAATACTCAAATATTGACTTGAGGTACCATATTCATGTCTCTATATACACCTCCATCAGAGTACCTTATGGTAGGCTGTTTTCTGATAACCATACAGACACCCTGCAGAAATATTTGCCTAATATCTATTCATATTTTGGAATCAAGTATGGTGAGTGATTGAAAAATATCTTTCTACTGTAAACTTCACTTTATACTTTATGACTGATATTACAAAATTTGCACAAACACAATCATTAAAGACCATACAGTACTTACTGTATCCGCTCCAAAGAATATATGGACCTACAAACAAACAAATTAAACACTGATCGCTCCATAAACTGTTGTCATGGTAACAACACAACACCGAACAGGATCATTCTTTAAATTACACATGTATATAATACATACAACAATATTCATTTATTAATAATCGTGGTTCCATAGCAACCACAAAATCAATGAAAGTTTATACACAACAAACGTTTAATGGTATACAGATCTGTTATACAGCCATATATTTATATATACTATCGTACTGTACAGATGGTCATTCTGTTTGTACTTACTGTGTACAGGTAATATTCAAATAGTTGTGACATACAGTTGATCACGTCAAATGCTATTGGTTTCAGGACGGTCATCATCTGCATATATTTACCTGTTCAAAAACAACAAATGTTTCAATTAATAAATAGACCAGTGTAAAAAATCAGGACAGACATCAATCTTGATCCAATTATTCATGTATATGACAGTATTGATGGCCCCATGAACCTTGTCATCAGCAATCACTACTGGGTCATGCAGAGAGACAGTATAAAAAAGAATAGATAGAATCTTTCACCTCCTTTTGGGTGAGACACATGGATCTCAACCGGAGGGAGGATATTCTTATGTTGACTAACAAAGAACTTTCTGAGTGTTTTGCAGTTTTAGAATCTTGTCTCGAAGGTTGAGATCAGCAACTGATCGAGCTAAAGAGAGGTTTTCTCTAGCCGAGCGGTATATTGCAGCTAGTATTTACCAGGATATCTTATGGTAATAAACATCATTTTGGTCAGCTTACCTATCAACATTAGTTCATCATTGATATATAACAAACATCATTTTAATTAGTTGGACTATTCAGTTTACCAATCACTCTCAGTACAGTACTGATATATGTAACATAGCACGATTAATTCAATTTAGGGATTGAACCCAGGACCTCTAGTTTACTGGTCTTATACTCAACCGATTGAGCTAAAGAGAAGTTCTTGCCAGCTGAGCAGTATATTGCGGCTATTATTTACCAGTCTGAGGGTATATGTGATAATACATATAATAATAAACATCATTTTGGTCAGACTATTCGGCTTACCTATCACCCTCAGTACATTAAGTGTTGTATTGGTCACAATTGGAATGTGTCTTTGATTCTTGTTTCTTGATATTCTTCTTCTAAATTGTCTGAAATAAAAATAAAAATTTTCCATGTTTTTATTTTGACTTCATCCAAACATAGTAAAAACAAGTTGAGATTACTCTTTATCCAAAATCTCCAACAACTTTAAATCATTATCAAAAAGATTTGTCAAACTTTAGACAACCGTTTAAAAATCTATGCTGCAGATATTGAAAATTGTTTCGGTGAAAACTACAGTACAGTAATTACCTTAGTTGTTACTATAGTGAGACATTGTATTCGGAGAGTATTGGATCAAACACTTGTTAAACCATTCAGCTTGCGAACAGTGTTAATACCATTCTAAAGGCTAGATGAACTGCCCTGTTGTAGACAAAATCACCTTTACTATGATATATATTTTTTTCTGTTATAATGGTTTAACAGGCGTACCTATTAGACTGGGCCTCTCCAGTCAGTTCGTCGATGTAATCCTGCTTGAGTTCATCAGGCTCATCTGAGTCCGTATCACTGCCTCCTCCATCTTCATCATCCTACAACACCAGTACACCAGCTTATCACAAAAATTCCCATTTTCAGTTAATAAAACTAAACATATATATTCAAAAGAAACAATTCACTGAAAAAGTCTTACGGTCCTCAGTCACCAAATATAAAATTGTATGTCAAGGGAAATAACTCTAGACACAGAATGTTGGACAGATCCACCACATTCAATAAAGAATAGTGCCAGTGTTACTATTGTATGATTTTGTTTTTTCTTCAATGCAAGTGAACCAATCCCCCAAGTAGGAAGTTCCAGTAACAAGTAGTGTAGAAGATCTAGCCCAAACAAACATTTTCTTTGATGTACATGAAAGGTCAAAATGTAGGTCAACATGACCTACTTTTGGTACACACTGCCTCAACTAGGTCAACCTAAGTATGAAGTTCCATTGACAAGTGGTGCCGTAAAAAACTAACCAATTCCAATTATTGGGACATGTAATTTCTCTTTATAAAGACCAACAAGATTAACAGAGTACAGTACATACCCAGCTTCCAGAAAATACATCTTCATTTTCTTCTTCATCAGGCTGGACATCAAAAGGACTGCCTTCATCTTTGTACTGGTCAAAGTAGCGTTCCCCTCCTCCTCGATGATCTCCATTTGGCAATGATTCCTCTCCCTCTGCTACATATTGAGAGTTCACCAAGGAGTTGGTGGTAGGAGAGCGGGTCCAGCTCTTCATGAATCTGAATTCCTGGAATTTAAATTATCACACTTCTTAATCACTTATTACTATATAAGAAATGGCAGCATTTAAGACATACATTTTCAACATTACATATCAATATTTCCCAGGTCAGAACACTACTACCGGTTATATATAAAACATTTGGTAAAGTTTTGAAAGTATTTGATCACCCTAAATTTTTAATACCATCTCAACTGAAATGATTTACCATAAACTTTTTAAACATCACATAATAATTGATTTTAAACTGTGCTCAATCAGTCAATTTGAACTTCTTACCAGCAACTGTAATAGTGTGAAATTGGATTTGACAGGACATATCTCCCATCCTTCGTTCTCCAGGAACATTCCTAACTCATCCATACGGTACCTACAAAACAAGAATTACATTTCATGGCTAATTGAAGTATGTAGGAACATTCCTAGCTCATCCATACGGTACCTATAAAACAAGAATTACATTTCATGGCTATTGAAGTATGTAGGAACATTCCTAGCTCATCCATACGGTACCTATAAAACAAGCATTACATTTCATGGCTATTGAAGTATGTAGGAACATTCCTAGCTCATCCATACGGTACCTATAAAACAAGCATTACATTTCATGGCTATTGAAGTATGTAGGAACATTCCTAGCTCATCCATACGGTACCTATAAAACAAGCATTACATTTCATGGCTAATTGAAGTATGCAGGACTAAGAGTTCTATAATATATGTAAGATTTATAATCAAATTTCCTTGTAAATGAGACAAGAGGATAAGACAGTTATAGACCTGTGGATGTTTTTGAAATAGTTGAGACTTTGATGTCTGTCAGTCATTATACAGACCTGTGGTGGTTTTTGAAATAGTTGAGACTTTGATGTCTGTCAGTCATTATACAGACCTGTGGTGGTTTTTGAAATAGTTGAGACTCTGTTGTTTAAGGGAATCCTGGAGACCCTCTGACTTGCTGCCACAAAACTCTTCCCCGATCTCGATCAACCTGTCATGATAACAAGGGTAACCCGAAATACAATACCTGTAGTTCTAACAAGATAATGAGACAGCTGATACTGGTTACCAAGGGTAGCACTTCTATTTTACTTGCTAATTCACCAAGTGTAGTACTGATGTTATACCAGCTTACTCTGTGTACTGTTTTACCTGCTAACCAGGTGCAATATGATGTTTTACTAATTTAACCAGGTGTAGTACTGATGTTTCTATGGTAACTAGGTGCACTTCTGATGTTTTACCTGCTAACCAAGTGTAGTACTGATGTTATACCAGCTTATTTTGTGTAGTACTGATGTTTTACCTGGTAACCAGGCATAGTACTGATGTTTTACCTGGTAACCAGGCATAATACTGATGTTTTACCTGGTAACCAGGCGTAATACTGATGTTTTACCTGGTAACCAGGTGTAGTACTGATGTTTTACCTGGTAACCAGGTGTAGTACTGATGTTTTATCTGGTAACCAGATGTATATTGATGTTTTACCTGGTAACCAGGTGTAGTACTGATGTTTTACCTGGTAACCAGGTGTAGTACATACTGATGTTTTACCTGGTAACCAGGTGTAGTACATACAGATGTTTTACCTGGTAACCAGGTGTAGTACTGATGTTTTACCTGGTAACCAGGTGTAGTACTGATGTTTTACCTGGTAACCAGGTGTAGTACTGATGTTTTACCTGGTAACCAGGTGTAGTACTGATGTTTTACCTGGTAACCAGGTGTAGTACTGATGTTTTACCTGGTAACCAGGTGTAGTACTTATTTGTTTCCTGTTGACACAAACTAGTACTTAATTATCATCACCTGTTGATAATGTTTATCACTTTTATCGTACCTGGTACCTATCAGATTACAACAAGCTTTACCTGTTAACAAGGTCCAGCACTCGTATGAAATCCTCTAGTTTGAAGTTGGCCATGTCCGTACCCAGGATATAGATTTTGACCTTTTGTTGGACGTCATGCCAGATCCGAGTTAGGCCGTGGTCAAGCTTCTGTCGTATGTACTTCATCTTCAATGAAATATCCACATCCACTCCTGGCAAACAATGAAGATAGTGATTTAAGTTTATATTTCAGACAAAAAAACTTTTGAGTGAATCCCTCATCATTTAAAAGAACAGCCTGACTCCTGAATGGTTTCTTCATCAATGTGAAACAATGACATACCTGACTCTCGAATGGACTCTTCATTAATGTGAAACAATGACATACCTGACTCCCGAATGAACTCTTCATCAATGTGAAACAATGACATACCTGACTCTCGAATGGACTCTTCATCAATGTGAAACAATGACATACCTGACTCCCGAATGAACTCTTCATCAATGTGAAACAATGACATACCTGACTCCCGAATGAACTCTTCATCGTGAGACTCATGCCATAGGATTGTTTTGTGGTAGCTCTTCATTACTTCCCATAATGCTTTGCACAGATCTACCAAACATGGTTTGAAACTTTCCTGTGTTATATTCTGTAACGGATAGAAAGCATATGTGACTGACACAAGATGACCTTGTAAGTCTCATTTCAGGAATAAGAAAGATACATTTACAAATTGTAAAGGAAAGGAAAGATTTCACACTCTTTACTAAGACACTTACCTTACAGAGATCTACGTAGGATCTTTTCTGGAAGTTTGAGTCCCCTGTTCCAGAGCACAGCTCCACGTAGCCCAGGACGATCTGGAAAGCTGTACTATGTATAGCACTGGTAAAATGCATGTGTAACTGATCCATGGCTGTCTGCAGTAACAAAACACCTCAAGGTCAAATATTTTCTCATAAGGTCATTTTCATTTGATATCTAAATTATTTTCAACAGTCCAATTGGGCAACAGCTAAACAGTAGAAACTGGGCATTATAAAACAAGAGGCCCAGATGGCCTGTATCGCTCACCTGGTTTCATATGAAACAAGAATGATGCTATGTATATTTGTTGCTGGTATTGCTATGTCAATATATCATAAGCATTTTATATGGGTTTTATTGTAATTCTAAAAATGTGAGATTTTTATGCCAAAAAGTGCATTAATCCAAAAATGAAATGAAATTGACCTTTGGTGCAACCCCATAGGGATGCTACCACACAAATGTGAGAGTGATATCCTTTGCTTAGTTTCAGAAAAGAAGTTGTTTCAACCAATTGAGCCCTTTTGACCCTGTCATTTGTACAATTTTGAATCCCGACCCCAAAGGGATGCCAACAGTCAAATATGAGCAATATCCATTGCTTAGTTTCAGAGGAGAGGTCGTTTATATCAATTTAGCCAAATTGACCCCTTTTGGCCCCGCCCCTAAGACCCCCAGGGGTTCAGCCCCACCATTTGTACAATTCCGATCTGTGGTTATGAAGAAGAAGAATTGTTGACGAATGGATGGACGGACGACGGACGCCACAGTATGGCATAAAAATTATAGTCAGTATCAAAATAGTGTAGTAGAACTGTAGTATGTGTACCTGAGTTTTATGGAGGAGTCAATATCATTATTGTAAAACTGTAGTAATCATACCTGGGTTTTATCGAGGAGTCTATAAGCTATATCATTATTGTAAAACTGTAGTAATCATACCTGGGTTTTATCGAGGAGTCTATAAGCTATCTGTACTTTCTCATAATGGACTACATCAAAGTGACTACACGTTTTGGACAGAGCCACATCCAGTTGTTCTTCAATCATTTCCAGTGTGTCCTGTAGTTTGGAACTTAACTCACTGTAAAAAATAAACAAGCTTGAATCTCAGTAACCACTGTCAATTTATATGATATTTTACTGGCATTGATCTCGTAATAAGGTTTATACACAGACCCTAGAGACTCCAGGTACAATAACCATAGAGTTATCTTGTTCTAACTGACCCTATCCAGATCTTCTACACAGGTTGGATAAGGCTTATCCAGCGGTTGCTAAGGAAAAAATAAATTGATCTCACACAGGGGGGTAAAGACAGCTGGCACACACTGTATGACGCTGTTCACAATAACCTATGCGTCATCAGTGTAAGAGTTTGGCTGACCAGCACTCGGCAAGCCTCGTGCTGACTGGCCAAACTCTTACACTCGGGTTGAGATATCCCTGTCCAGGGAACAGACCCGTGTTAGATTCTATAAACTTCAAGTCATTTATTGTTGCTGTCTGATATGGTACATGTACAGTAATACTGTATGCTTTCTGCTTCTTCGTTGATGTCTGTGCAATTTTGTGACAATGAGGAACAGTATCTAGTAATAGTATTCATTGTTGAGAGAATAATAGCTTTACCTTATACAGGTGAAGTGTTTGAATGTGCTAGCTGCCTTCTGACATTCCAGACACAGTTGTATAGCACTACAGTAGTCCTCCTCCTGAAATAATAGAAACTTTCTAAGAAACATGATTACAGGGAGATTGTAAAATCTACAATTACAATCATATCGTATATGGATTGTATTCTTTTAATTTTCTTGTATTAAAACAAAAATATATTTAAGAAATGAGACAGAATTCTTCCAATATGTGTACTTACTGTGAGGATTTTGGCTAACATTACATGTACTGGTACATCAGTGTTCTACAATCAAAATAAATGTTCCCCCTCTTAAGGAACCTACCCTGGATTATCTACAATAGTTTGGTAAGGACAGAAACTTTTCATTAAACTTTTCAAGGAAACTTACCTCCATCATTTCCCTCAGCCTCAGATCTGTTCGTTGCAGTGTTTTTATTGTTCTCAGGGACTTAAGTAAACCAATCAGCTGCTGTCGTTTTCTATAGTTAGCCAACATCTTAAGGCTAGCTGTCGTAAAGCTCTTCCTTGCACCGGACAATTGTCTGAAAGTTTTACATTGATTTATTGAACAATCATAAGTATCTCTCAAGGACAAATCTAACAGAAACCTCTAAAGGACAAATCTAAGGAACCTCTCTCAAGGACAAATAAAACCAAAGGAACCCCTCTCAAGGACAAATATAAACAAAGGAACCTCTCTCAAGGACAAATAAAACCAAAGGAATCCCTCTAAAGGACAAATTTAACTGAAACCTCTAATGACTAAAACATGTCTGTCCAGAAATTAATTGTCTGTCTATAATTTACCTGCGTCCATTAGCACAGATGATGCTGGCGAGTTGTAGAGTTTTCTGTAGCTCCATCACCCTCTGTAGCTCGGTAGCATATGCTGGATGGTTCTGTAGCACTAAGTCGGATACCTTCTTGGAAACCTGCCAATATAAAATATGCATGTTTCACTTATGCATTTGGCTACATTTTACATGTATGACCCATTGTAAAACATGGCTTCATTCAAATGTTGTTAGTTGACCAACTTGTCTTTCAGCAATATACAAGTATTCCTAATGACCAACTTGTCTTTTAACAGTATACAAGTAGTCCTAACAGGAATTACATTTATTCTTCTAAATTCAACCTCACAAATCTATCCACTAATTAAGATACAAGTAGGATGAATACCATTACCTTATAACCAGAAAAGGTACATTGACAATTAAGAGTCCAGTAAATGCACTCTACTTAAAGTAATGAATGTTGTTTGGTTCACAAACAACAAATATGTACTCAAAAAAAAGGAAGAAGTTCCGCTAAATACAAATCCAGATATCAATCATTTCCATACAACAATAATAAGAATATTATGAAAAGACTACATCAAAAAGGAAAACATAAAACACACAGCTATTATAGGTTTAACTCACACCGAACTAAATTATTCAGTGTCATCACGCCTAAATAACACAGGGTAAGATATCATACACACATACAGGTAAATACTGCCTGAAGCTGGCAACAAGGCTTGAATTGTATTTTCTACCACAATACCCTGTGTTATTCCACTCTCAAGCCATTGTATAAATGTGCCGACTGTTGGATATATATGTATATATATGTCCGGTCTTTTGATTGGTCAAGAATTTGAACTTTGACCCAAGCTGCAATTGTTATTGACGTCATTAATAGTCGAATGATGTCACATCACCGGGACCCGGCCTTATGTACATCTTATTTGCATACACGAAATAAGACTTGGCCACAAGATTTAAGCCAATATTATTGTGGTAGAAACAGGTCACATAACTTGTGATTTTTGGATATGGAATTTATTTCACACGAGTAAGTTATTTTTTAAAAGTTACAAAAGACACTCGCTAAAGCTCGTGTCTTTTGTAACTTTTAAAAAATAGCTTACTCGTGTCTAATTTCCATATCCAACAACCACTCGTGCAACTTCTATAACTAAATTAGTGTTGTTACTATATAATACAGCTAAATAAACCATCATAAAGACCATCTCTAGAGGCAGGCGTAAGTACCCACCACTTGCAGTTGTTTCCTCAGCTTCTGTCTGTCTCGGTCAATCTGATCCAGGTCAGGGTTCTCCGGTACTTTCTGTAATATAGAACATTAACAAATGTCACAGTTTAATCCTGTTGAAGTAACTGTCAGCTGAAAGGAGTTTGATCACTAAAATGTTAATGTCCCTGGTGTTTAATGTCTATATTTTAGTAATTATTCTCACCAATTGTTATCTAGAGACTACAGTCAAACCTGCTCTAACTACAGCCTGTATATAACGACCGCCTGTCTATAACGACCAATTTTAAGATTCTCTGTGAGATTTTACTATATAACAACCCTCTGTATAGCGACCACCTCTATATATTGACCACCTGTCTATATCGACCACCTGCCTATAACGACCAATTTTAAGATTCCCCGTGATATTTTACTATATAACAACCCTCTGTATAGCGACCACATCTATATATTGACCACCTGCCTATAACGACCAATTTTAAGATTCCCCGTGATATTTTACTATATAACAACCCTCTGTATAGCGACCACCTGTCTTTAACGACCAATTTTAAGATTCCCCGTGAAATTTTATTATATAACGACCCTCTGTATATATAATAGCGACCCCCCTGTACATGTACATCATACTCCTGTTAAATGTTCCTTCCTTCTGGAATTATTCAGTGATGCTAACTAAGGTCTGAAGTGTGAAAATCCAGACGAGATGCTAGAAAAATCATAATGGGGAGATGTGCTATTACCAACTAATTTAATCAATTTGATAAATTTCAAATTTAATGACCTGGAGTTCGTATTCACTGGTGTCGACATGCCTGTTGTTAAAGTACACCTCCTCTATGTTCTCCAGCACCTCCTGTTCCTCGTGAGGATTCACCACATGACTGTGCTGTAAAACAAGCAACTTTGTTTTAACTCCCTAGTAAAACAGACCACATAGCTAATGGATGTACTCCCTAGTAAAACAGACCACACAGCTAATGGATGTACAACATCTGTGACATGTCTGACATTACATAGCAGTATAATTGTCCAAGCTTGTGTGTCACATTACTGTGTATCAACAAGAGACCTGTAATAATAACCATTGTTGTAACATTTAACATTCAGGAGTCATTTATTCATTATGATTAAAACACATCTTTTTAAAGCTTCTTTGGCAATTTTGTTACAAGTAATTGTTTTATATAGTAGAATATATAAAAATATTTATAATGATTATTTTTTCAAAACAAGATTTTGCTTTCCATCTATGGCTGAATTTTCCATTATTGAAATTGTATATAAATTAGCCAGCTGAATTTGAATGTGAAGAGCTGATATCAAGGAGACCTAACATCATCATCATAAACAAACCATTTGTGTCAAAATGACATTTCTTAAACATTTTTAAACCAACAATTATTAAAAAAAACAAAAAACAAACAAAAGCTGGATAATAAATGGCTGATGCCAGCATGTATTGGACCCTCATTAAAATGTAAATGCTGTCACTTCTATCTCTTTTGCATCATTCCATTTCACATTACTTTTCATTCTTCATTCATTACTACACACAATTGTGTTCAGAAACATTCACAATATATGAGCGTCCGGCTGGCATTTAGGTCCTTAAGTTCTATCAAATGAAAAGGGAGAAAACTAGAACTGTCGCCAGGATGGCTGACTAATACCCCCGCAATCTGCACGAGTCAATGGTGAATTGGAACTGTTAATAAGAGGCTAACTAAGATAACCCAGTAATACAGTGACCAGTTGCCATAGCAACCATAATTTTGAGAAAAAGAAAGTGGCATGCATATCTACACATGGTCCTCTATATTTGTGTGAAGTTTCATTGAAATCAGCCCTTCAGTTAAGGAGGAGTTGTCAGGACAATTTAAAGTTATGGTCTTTATCGGGAAAGATGTTTATAGTGACCAGTTGCCATAGCAACCATAATTTTGAGAAAAAGAAAATGGCATGCACATCTATACATGGTCCTCTATATTTGTGTGAAGTTTCATTGAAATCTGCCCTTTGGTTAAGGAGTTGTCCGGACAAACTTAAAGTTATGGTTCTTATCGGAAAACCTGTTTATAGTGACCAGTTGCCATAGCAACCATAATTTTGAGAAAAAGAAAGTGGCATGCACATCTACACATGGTCCTCTATATTTGTGTGAAGTTTCATTGAAATTGGCCATTTAGTTTAGGAGGAGTTGTCAAGACAAACTTAAAGTTATGGTTCTTATCGGAAAACCTGTTTATAGTGACCAGTTGCCATAGCAACCATAATTTTGTGAAAAATAAAGTGGCATGCACATCTACACATGGTCCTCTATATTTGTGTGAAGTTTCATTGAAATCAGCCCTTCGGTTTAGGAGGAGTTGTCCGGACAAACTTAAAGTTATGGTTCTTATCGGAAAACCTGTTTATAGTGACCAGTTGCCATAACAACCATAATTTTGAGAAAAAGAAAGTGTGGCATGCACACACATGATCATTAATATTTGTGTGAAGTTTCATTGGAATCGGCCTATTGGTTTAGGAGGAGTTGTCCGGACAAAATGTGTCTACAGACGGACGGACAGACAGACAACCTGATTACAGTATACCCCCCTAACTTTGTTGCGGGGGTACAGGTATAAAAAGGGAATTCCGTCAGACGTTATTGTTGTCATTCTATTTCCATTTCGCACAAAAGTAGGAATTCAACTTGTGTTGCAAAAACACAAAATACAGCTGATATGCCTTGTTATACGTGAACTTTTCATACCTGTACTTAAAATATAGATATGTCGGTTAATTTCCCAAACAATAACATTAACTGTAATATGATATAGTTGAGTCAACATACAAAAACCTCATTAGTTTTAGCAGTACTTAGAATTCTCTTTCAAATTCTGCTGGAAATTATGACGCTGATTCTCCGACATAATTGTCAACTTTCACTGGTGACAAACTGTCTTGTTGTGTACCAAATTATAGGCATACACAAATCTGGGAGATCTTATTTGATATTACTGGTGTATACGTATACCTTCACACGATTCTATCAAAATTGATCTGAATATCAGTAATGACAGAACAGAAGTATTACCTCCCTTCCCATGGATACAGATCTAGAGTTTATACAAAATCATCACCTAATTTGTTAATGATACTGCTATGTGTTATTCAAATTTAGACATAGGCATTTTACACATTTACCTAGTATGCAGTGGACATATAAAGTAAAACCAACACACAAGTAGATCTAGAAATATGTTTATTAACACTGTTCACTTGTTAAACTGATACAGGTCAACTATATCAGCACTATAAACATATACAGTCGGGGATTCCCTGATGGTGAGGACTGGTACTCAATTACGTATCAGAAAACCCATGGGAAATACACAGAGTGGGCCATCTCTAGATCTGCAGTCTTTGAGTTGTAAAACCATAATTTCAGCTTGTGCAGGCAAAACACAGGAAATTACAGTATTCACGGACTCAAATTTGATGTCAGCATAATCTTTGTATATAAATTGTAGATTAATGGCTTTAAAATTTCATAAAAAAACGCATAATATATATACATTAACAAGTAAGTTCATAAGCAAAAATGAACACACTGGTGCCATGTTTGCCAAACCGAACATGTACAAGTAATCTCCCAATGTGAAGCCATGTAACTAATTACCTTATACTTTGCAATGGCAGGTTCTCCGGTAAATAAGTCATGGTTTATATCCTCCTCTACAGGAGACGGTACAGATTCCTGCAAAAAAAAAAAAGAATTAATTATTGTATTAATCATCAATGCCAATTAGAAAAAAAAAAGAAAAGATAAAAAAAAACTTTCAATTAATTTTCATATTTCATTTCCATCAAACAAGAAAATGTCATGGTGCTATCTGGACTTGGACCATAGCGGATGACCAGCTCATCCATCCAAAACATCTGTCTTATAAATCAAAGAGCGCATGCAACATACAGGTCTCCATGCATTCATCTTTACCTTTAACTGTCATCAAATACAAAATTCCTTCAATTAGTTAAAAAAAGATGACAAACTAAGAAACACCAACCAAAACAAAATACGTATATTTTTCACACATACATATTATTGTACAGAGAAACCTTCCACTTGTGGTACCAATAAAAATAACGGAATATGCAAAGCACATTGCAGTAGCTATAGGTCTTCACAACTTAGCCCATGAAGACATTATAAACACACTCTGTAAGTGTAACACATATCTGTTTTAATACAATATATAATATATGCATGTATATTAAAAAAAATTGCTTTATACATTAATAACACATCAACTGTACCACAGGATCACTAAGCAGCACTTGCTGCTTACAATATGCTCAGATATAAAATTTCATGTTAATTTAAACCAAGGAGCTAAGGTTTGAGGAATAACTACAGAATTGATTTTTAATATGTTTGTATAACAGTAAAGGGAAAATGCAACGACCTGAACTGAAGTCCCATCTTGATCACAGGACCTATGAGCTCTAGATGGTGCTCAAACCATTAAAGCTACGCATATACATGTATAGGCCACAGGCATTCAGTCCAGTCCTGAGGTCTGCTACACGTATCACTCCCTCAACCAAGTCTTCATTCCTGAACGCACACACGAAACCCTTTATACAACAGTACCACCTTCTGTGAATATTTCAATTGGGCACCAAATATAATAGAGGAGGGAAATGCAACAACCAGACCAGGACTCGAACCGAGACCCTCCAAACTCAAGGACAATCTAACCATTTGAGCTAACTGGACACTGGCCGTCAGCCTATTCCAGTTCCGCTATATTTTGATAGACTCAGCTATACAATAACACTTTCCTGAATATAAACTTCGCAAATTATGCCTCCAAGCAGCTTCCTCAAAAACGATTGCTTTACATGTGCACAGATAAAAAAAAATATAATTTAGATCGAAATCACTCTTCCATACCTACTACTTATATATTAAGGGGTTGTTTTATTAACAAGAGCTCAACACCATGATAAGATTCGAAAGTGTTGTTGTTGCAATACAACTTACATGTACAGTGTAGGCCTAGTACCTCTACTGTAGACCAGTTCTGTTTTGAGTCTGCCCTGCCCACTTTCTGTGAAATCATTTGTGCAAACATCATAAATAATGTCATATAAAGGATGCACGCGTGACAATTTCAGTTTAGTATTATTACCTGTTTTCTGAGCAAGTTCTGGAATTTTCTTTTAATGTCCATGACAGCCATCAAACAAAAATAATAGGAAACTTAATTATTGACAGCTCGACACTATCCATTGGAAGCCATCTTGGAAAAATTACTGACGGAACACCTCGCTTATTTTCTATAGAAAATATGATAAAATTGCCGGTTGTTCCGAACATAGAAGGGGGGTAACTCTAACGTCAATACCCGGGAAATATGCAAGTAAGCATAAACAAGTCTATGTTTATCAGCTATTAATGTTAAAAAACCAATATACTTCAGCTGTGTTTAACACATTGTCAACGATCGGATCACAAACATGCACGACATGAGTAGTGACAGCGAAAATGACAGTGAAGGAGAGTGCTCAAAAGAAATACAAAGAAAATACATCGACAGCAATGACAAGTTGAAAGATTTTGGATGGGCCGGTGAGGAATTGATCTCCAATGATAAGGGGAGCGTCGCTCTGCCCTATACTACCACATACTGACCCATACTACCACAAACTAACCCATACTATCACATACAGGTCTAATTGTTAAATATTATGTTTTAAAACATTGATTTTATGTTATAACTGGTTTAATTACCGGTAATTGATTTTTTAATGGATAATTGATTCTAGTACATGTACAAGCAGGTATCAGTGACGGACCAATACACATACAGTAGAGCTACCACATACTATAATACCACACGTACTGTATATCACATACAATTCATATTATAAAATGATCAGAGGGTGATTTTAGGTAAGAATAATCATTGATTGAATTTATTGATGAAATTAATTGATAGGATTAATATTGTGGAAGAAACAGCAACTTGTTGTTTAGGGACACATCAAAAAATGTTTCACATTTTGTGACTTTTCCCTGGTAAAGATTAAACAATTACTTATGTGGGTATGATTTGATCAAAATAGAGAAGATCAAAATATATAGATTACTTCCACTAAGATGAATCAATCACACTGATTCTTATCTTCTTGTAATAAATTATATTTTTATTGATTATATTAATAAGTGTCTTTACTTGTTCCCTGATTTATCTAGCATTCATGAAATTTATACATCTATTACTTTGTACATATAAAACAAATAGAAACGTACATCTTTTTTGCAATTATACATGTAAATGTGTGAAATAGTCCTTCCTTGGTCCAGTCCATTCCTAATCATGATAATACTAGAACCTGTCTCCATTTTTAGGTTACCTGAGACAAAGTCTCAAGTGACCTACTAATCGTCTTTTGTCCGTCGTCGTCCGTCGTGCGTCTGTAAACAATTTACAAATTTCGACTTCTTCTCCAAAACTGCTACACCAAATTCAATGAAATTTGGCAGAAAGCTTCTATGGCTGAAGGTCAACCAAAAAATTGTGAATTATATATGGTCCCCACCCCCCAGGGGCCTGAGGGATGGGGCCAAAAAGGGTCAAATTGACTAAAACTTTAAAAATCTTCTTCTCTCAGTACTCTCAGATATGGTGGAATCAAATACTCTTCATAGATGGAAGGGTCTTATGGTGTTTTACCAAAACTGTGAATTTCATGACCCTGGGGTCTCACGTTTGCCCCTGGGGAGGGGATAAACTTTACTATAGTTTATATAGGGAAATCACATTTTTAGCCCACCATCATCAGATGGTGGGCTATTCAAATCGCCCTGCGTCCGTGGTCCGTGGTCCGTGGTCCGTCCGTCCGTCCGTCCGTAAACAATTCTTGTTATCGCTATTTCTCAGAAAGTACTGAAGGGATCTTTGTCAAATTTCATATATAGGTTCCCCTTGGTTCCTAGTTATGCATATTGCATTTTGAGACTAATGAGAAAACAACATGGCCGACAGGCAGCCATCTTGGATTTTGACAATTGAAGTTTGTTATCGCTATTTCTTCGAAAGTACTGAAGGGATCTTTCTCAAATTTCATATGTAGGTTCCCCTTGGTGCCTAGTTATGCATATTGCATTTTGAGACTAATGAGAAAACAACATGGCCGACAGGCAGCCATCTTGGATTTTGACAATTGAAGTTTTTTATCGCTATTTCTCAGAAAGCACTGAAGGGATCTTACTCAAATTTCACATGTAGGTTCCCCTTGGTGCTTAGTTATGCATATTGCATTTTGAGACCGATTGGAAAACAACATGGCCGACAGGCAGCCATCTTGGATTTTGACAATTGAAGTTTGTTATTGCTATTTCTCAGAAAGCACCAAAGGGATCTTTCTCAAATTTCATATGTAGGTTCCCCTCGGTGTCTAGTTATGCATATTGCATTTTGAGACCGATCAGAAAACAACATGGCCGACAGGCAGCCATCTTGGATTTTGACAATTGAAGTTTGTTATCGCTATTTCTCCGAAAGTACTGAAGGGATCTTTCTCAAATTTGATATGTAGGTTCCCCTCGGTGCCTAGTTATGCATATTGCATTTTGAGACTAATGAGAAAACAACATGGCCGACAGGCAGCCATCTTGGATTTTGACAATTGAAGTTTGTTATCGCTATTTCTCAGAAAGCACTGAAGGGATCTTACTCAAATTTGATATATATGTAGGTTCCCCTCGGTGCCTAGTTATGCATATTGCATTTTGAGACCTATGGGAAAACAACATGGCCGACAGGCAGCCATCTTGGATTTTGACAATTGAAGTTTGTTATCGCTATTTCTCAGAAAGTACTGAAGGGATCTTTCTCAAATTTCATATGTAGGTTCCCTCTGGTGCCTAGTTATGCATATTGCATTTTGAGACTAATCAGGAAAACAACATGGCCGACAGGACAGCCATCTTGGATTTTGAGCAATTGAAGTTTGTTATCGCTATTTCTCAGAAAGTGCTGAAGGGATCTTTCTCAAATTTGATATGTAGGTTCCCTCTGGTGCCTAGTGATGCATATTGCATTTTGAGACAATGGGAAAACAACATGGCCGACAGGCAGCCATCTTGGATTTTGACAATTGAAGTTTGTTATCGCTATTTCTCCGAAAGTACTGAAGGGATCTTTCTCAAATTTGATATGTAGGTTCCCCTCGGTGCCTAGTGATGCATATTGCATTTTGAGACTAATGGGAAAACAACATGGCCAACAGGCAGCCATCTTGGATTTTGACAATTGAAGTTTGTTATCGCTATTTCTCAGAAAGCACTGAAGGGATCTTTCTCAAATTTGATATGTAGGTTCCCCTCGGTGCCTAGTTATGCATATTGTATTTTGAGACTAATCGGGAAAACAACATGGCCGACAGGCAGCCATCTTGGATTTTGACAATTGAAGTTTATCGCTATTTCTCAGAAAGCACTGAAGGGATCTTCCTCAAATTTCACATGTAGGTTGCTTTTGGTGCTTCGTTATGCATATTGCATTTTGAGACCAATCAGAAAAGAACATGGCCGACAGGCAGCCATCTTGGATTTTGACAATTGAAGTTTGTTATTGCTATTTCTCAGAAAGTAATGAAGGGATCTTTCTCAAATTTTTTGTAGGTTCCCCTTGGTGCCTAGTTATGCATATTGCATTTTGAGACCAATAGGAAAACAACATGGCTGACAGGCAGCCATCTTGGATTTTGAGAATTGAAGTTTGTTATCGCTATTTCTCAGAAAGTACTGAAGGGATCTTTCTCAAATTTCATTTGTAGGTTCCTCTTGGTTTCTTTTGATGCATATTGCATTTTGGGACCGATCAGAAAACAACATGGCTGAGAGGCAGCCATCTTTGATTTTGACTATTGAAGTTTGTTATCGCTATTTCTCAGAAATTGCTGAAAGGATCTTTCTCAAATTTCATATGTAGTTTCCCCTTGGTCCCTGGAATTGCATTTTTGGACCAATCTGAAAACAACATGGCCGACAGACAGCCATTATCGCTAAATCTTAAATTTGTTATATAGGTTCCCTTTGTTTGAAAAGTACTAGAAGGCTGTTTCTGAATTTACACAGATTAGTAAGACTTAGAGGAAGGGAAAAGTATAGAAAAGATCAATCTGACATGGAACCTATAAAGATCATTCAATGGTGGGCGCCAAGATCCCTCTGGGATCTCTTGTTGACTATGATTTGTTGGATTTCTATTGGAATTCATTCTAAAATGGTTAACATTATCAGCATGGGATAACAGTTTGATGGTATGCACATGTTGGCCCTGACTGACCCCCAGGGGCTGATGGGTGGGGCCAAAAAGGGTCAAATTGACTGAAATTTCAAAAATCTTCTTCTCAATACCCATATAAGGTAGAATCAAATACTTTTCATAGATGGAAGGGTCTGATAGTGCTTTACCAAAATTGTGAATTTCATGACCCTGGGGTCTCACGTTTGCCCCTGGGGAGGGGGTAAACTTTACTATAGTTTATGTAGGGAAATCACATTTTTGGCTATGATTTGTTGGATTTCTATTGGAATTCATTCTAAAATGGTTAACATTATCAGCATGAGATAACAGTTTGATGGTATGCACATGTTGGCCCTGACTGACCCCAATGGGGCTGATCGGTTGGGCCAAAAAGGGTCAAATTGACTGAAATTTCAAAAATCTTCTTCTTAATACCCATATAAGGTAGAATCAAATACTTTTCATAGATGGAAGGGTCTTATGGTGCTTTACCAAAATTGTGAATTTCATGACCCTGGGATCTCACGTTTGCCCCTGGGGAGGGGGTAGATCTAGACTTTACTATTGTTTATATAGGGAAATCACATTTTTGACTATTATTTGTTTGATTCACTCTAACTTTCTTAACATTATCAGCATTGGATGACAGCTTAATGCTATGCACATGTTAGCCCTGACAGACCCCCAGGGACTGATGGGTGGGGCTAAAAAGGGTCAATTAGATTAACTGAAATATTTCAAATCTCAGGTGACCGTTAAGGCCCATGGGCCTCTATAAGTCTTGTATCAAATAATTTCATCAGTGATAGTATAAGATCATTCTTTTATAAAATATAATCTACTGTTATGACTTGTATGGGACAGTATGTGGTAGTATGGGCTAAATCGACGTGGCAAACAAAAAGGCTGATAATTAAATCTTATTTCAGATTATGTTGACTTGTGGCTGTACATGTGTAGCGATGTTGTTTTGTTTACATGTTAACTGACTCTTTTGACAATTTTTTTTCACACAAGTACATTCATCTTAAACATATATATGGTTTTGTCAAATTTACTTAAAAGATGGTGAAACTGTATATATATGCAGCTGTACTTTCAGTTAGACCAGATATATACTCCTGTCTTTGATTTGGATATCTTTCAATAACTCAGGTTTTCTCTGGCTTCAACGTCACAATTGTAAGTCCTAGACAGTAGACATGGATAAATTAAAAAATTGAAGTTTGGTGTCGCAGTATGTGTATGGCATGCCAAAAATGTGAAATATAATATACATAATTCTGAAGGGGGAAATCACCTTAAGGGCAAATACCTTTCTTATCATATATGTGAATCACCTTATTAGTTAATATCACATGATTTAAACTCAGGTGTAATATATTTTATTTTGTGTTGTAAGATCTCCCATTTTACCAGTTCAAGATTTCTCTGTCACCCCCTAAGCCAAGGTGTGATTTCTCTGTCAACCCCTAAGCCAAGGTGTGATTTCTCTGTCAACCCCTAAGCCAAGGTGTGATTTCTCTGTCAACCCCTAAGCCAAGGTGTGATTTCTCTGTCAACCCCTAAGCCAAGGTGTGATTTCTCTGTCAACCCCTAAGCCAAGGTGTGATTTCTCTGTCAACCCCTAAGCCAAGGTGTGATTTCTCTGTCAACCCCTAAGCCAAGGTGTGATTTCTCTGTCAACCCATGCCAGTTTTTCAATATTTAAACAACTGGATCCTGTGAAGAAAATGCATTTTGTTTGTAGTATGATTAGAAAAATAATATTCCTCTAATTTGGGGATATGGCAGAGAAGTCACCAACCCTTGGGGTGGTATTACAACCTTTGGCAGACCTCATGGATCAGATTATAGACAACCAAAAATATAACCTCTCTGGTTGGAGATTTCTCTGTCACATCCTCAAGGTAGGGGAAGATTTATTTTGCATGTAAAAGTAGAGAATTAGGACGTTATGCTGGCTCAGGCTAGCAGGAATATTCCTAAATCCTTGTAGTAAGATGCTTATACTCGGAGAGGGGAAAGTTTGAGCCCCAGTGTGGGCAGGATATTTTTCATTATTCCTTTCTACATCCACTTTGAGTTGCAATAGCTATATTACAGCTAGTATAGTCTCTCCTTCAAAATATTTTGTGTCGGGTGTTGGGGCCAGAGGATACGTACAATACCTAGTGTCATGTCTAAAGCAGTATAAATTGGGAACCATAATTGGGACCATAAGTTTGATACCTGTAATTGAAGCACATGCACAAGATATATATATATATATGTATGTAACAGAGCAGTGATTTAAATTTAAATCACTGCCTCCGCTAGGGATCGAACCCAGGACCTTGAGTTTTTCCAGGGGTAACAGTGATGCTTTTGCAAGCAGCGATGAGTGTCATTCCCGAGTCCCTTCATGGGCGCCAATGTTCTTTGTTGTCTTCCTTCGTCATTTGTGTTGCTAAGTTATATATATATATATATAGAACGTTGTTAAGTTTTTTTTGTTTTAAAAATAGATATATAATTATAACTTAGCAACACAAATGACGAAGGAAGACAACTTTTTGACTCGTACCCTGACCAGGACTTGAACTCACGATCTACGGCACCCAATCGCCTATAGCTAGCCAGAAATATCCGCAGCCTATAACGCTTAGAAAAAGAACGTTTCAATGGCGCAGTGATGGTCGGCCCGATACCCTGACATGATCATTGTGGAAGTCGTCTATAAGATGATATGAATACCTGGATTGCAATGTATTTACATACATGGATACGAATTGTACATATATTATATATATTTCTCTCGGTACAACTACGACAGGAAATTCAAATCTATATCTTCGGATCAGCAACACATAGTGTATATGATACATTGTACGTGCTGATAAATAGATATATAACTTAGCAACACAAATGACGAAGGAAGACAACTTTTTGACTTGTGCCCTGACCGGGCCTCGAACTCACGATCTACGGCACCCAATCGCCTAGCCAGAAATACCCGCAGCTTATACCGCTGCGCCACATTGGCGTTCTTAGAAAAAGAACGTTTCAATGGCGCAGTGATGGTTGGCCCGATACCCTGACATGATCATTGTGGAAGTTGTCTATAAGATGATATGAATACCTGGATGGCAATGTACAGTGTACCCTCGACCTATCGCCATCCGAATCTACCGCCACCCTCGCATACCACCCGCTACACCCCTAGAATGGATTTCCCTTCTATATAATTCCCTCGTTAAGTTCGCCACCCTCGCATACCGCCATCCGCCACGTTCATAACAATACAAACGTCCCGAATCCCTATATATTACCCTCGACGATATCGCCATCTTGGTCCGTTTTTTCTGCGATCGAGGAACTCTTTAGTGTTCTATTTATAGAATCAGGGTATTTCCTTTTTCACAGGTAACTTAGTTATACGCTTGAATGAGTTTCTATCGGTCAGGTAGATATATGTATCGATGTTTATATATGTGACATCTAAACACAGGGTATGGTTTGATTTGTAATAAAGCATGACTGGTATCTGCTCAATAAGTGTTCTTATTTATGGTATTAATTATTTGGCTTCGTCAGTCGAGATGGAAACTCCGAAACGAAAGCATCTTCTTCGTGATCATGACCAGCAGGGTACGAAATGTACGGTCAATACCATGGTGTCTTATATGTTAACTCATTGTGTATTTAATAAAACGTTGGTACAACATTATCTTTTACTGTTGTAATTTTCATGATTCGATACTAACGCCACCCTCGTTATACCGCCATAATTGACACGGACGAAATGTGGCGATATAACTAGGGTAGACTGTACATATACTATATATATTTCTCTCGGTACAACTACGACAGGAAATTGAAATCTATATATTATATATTAAGTAGAATATAGTTTGATTGAGTTTCCAATAGCTACAGTATTGTATATATATATAGTATGGTTACTTGACTTTTATATGATCTCCTCATACATGCATTTTTGATCTACATACATTATATATTTTTGATCTACAGATCTGCCTCTTCGTCCATACCAGCTGACAGGGGTGAACTGGCTGATCGAATGTTATCAGAAAGGTCACGGTGCTATTCTTGGAGATGAAATGGGTCTTGGGAAAACATGCCAGGTAGCCATTAATTGATTGAAAATATGCATAAAGTCTGAATAACGCTTCATGTTTCGTCTCTCCTAGCCCAGTTTTATTAGCTCACCTGGTCCGTCCGTCAACAATTGAATTATTTGACTTCTTCTTCATAACCACTGATCAGAATTTGAACAAATTTGGTCAGAATCATCGCTATGGGAAGGGGACTCAAAATTGTACAAATAATGGGGCTGACCCCCTGGGAGCCTCTGGGGCGGGGCCAAAAGGGGTCAATTTGGCGCTATTGATATAAACGACTTCTTCTCTGAAACCAAGCAATGGCTATCGCTCATATTTGCCTGGTAGCATCACTATGGGGTGGGGATTCAAAATTGTACAAATGATGGGGCTGACCCCCCAGGGGCTTGAGGGGCGGGGCCGAATATGGTCAATCCGGCTATATTGATATAAACGACTTCTTCTCTGAAACCAAGCAATGGCTATTGCTCATATTTGCCTGGTAGCATCATTATGGGGTGGGGATTCAAAATTGAACAAATGATGGGGCTGACCCCCCAGGGGCCTGAGAGGCGGGGCCAAATGTGGTCAATCCGGCTATATTGATATAAACGACTTCTTCTCTGAAACCGAGCAATGGCTGTCGCTCATATTTGCCTGGTAGCATCACTATAGGGTGGGGATTCAAAATTGTACAAATGATGGGGCTGACCCCCCAGGGGCCTGAGGGGCGGGGCCAAATGTGGTCAATCGGGCTATATTCATATAATTGACTTCTCTGGAACCAAGCAATGGATATCTCTCATATTTTACTGGTAGCATCACCTTGGGGTAGGAATTTGAAATTGTACAAATGATGGGGCAGACCCCCCTGGGGGCTAAGGGGCGGGGCCAAAAGGGGTCAGTTTTGCAGAATTGATATAAACGACTTCTGCTCTGAAACTCAGCAATGGATATCGCTCATATTTGCCTGGTAGCATCCCTATGGGGTGGGGATTCAAAATTGTACAAATGGTGGGGCTGACCCCCCCCCCAGGGGCCTGAGGGGCGGGGCCAAAATTGGTCAATTTGTTTAAACAACTTCTTCTCTGAAACTAAGCAATGGATATTACTCACATTTGTATGCTAGCATGGTTATGGGGTGGGGATTCAAAATTGTACAAATGTTGGGGTTGACATGGGTCGCCAGGGGGCTGAGGGGTGGGGCCAAAAGGGGTCAATTTGGCTAAATTGATTTAATCAACTTATTCTCTGAAACTTAGCAATGGTTTGACTGGTAGCATCCTATTGGGGTAGGGATTCAAAATTGTATAAAGGAAGGAGCTGACCCCCCAGGGGGCAGAGGGCAGGGTCAAAAGGGGTCAATTGATCTAAACAAGTTCTTCTCTGAAACATAATGAGAATGTAATCTCATGATATTGCAAGCACAGTCCCCTGTAAAACAGGACAGTACACATTCTTGTACATATAATAAGTATTGTAGAACTAGTGTTTCTATTGTTTTATTGTTTTTGTTTCATCTTTTCATAATCATTATTATAGCATTCCTGTTGTTCAAAAAAAAAAAAAAAAAAAAAAAACTATCAATGTTTTTACTATGATTCATGTTATTCTTTTCCAACCGAACTATATTATACTGGTGCGAGTATTGAACTACGATCCTTTTATACGGATGCATATGAATATTATCCATAATGAAAGTGATTTTGAACCAGATAAATGGAATTTTTGATACCATATCCGAATTGATCATTGAACTTTAAACCTGCAAATTTTGTCTTAATGATATACTTGATGTGAATTTTATCTACAACATGTCAACTATGTTTTGTTAGGTTGCTTAAGCTAGTACGTCGTTATAGGAAATTCTTAGGAAACTATTTAAGATAATGTTTTTGTATATATTGTTGCTGCTAAAATACGGTACCCATTGTTGTTCTTAACTTTACAAATGTATTCTAGCTTCGTCCCTGGATTAAAGCCTTAACTTTCTCACCTAGCCCTTACTATTTCTATTTCTTTAACTTTCCCCCTCCTTCTACCCCCCAAAATATATGATTGGTCTTGAACAATATAGATGCTCGATTGGCATTTGGAGCCTCAGAATAAGTAACCCTATACGTAACTTGAAAAGTAAAATACATACAAAGTACCGATCTATTCTCCATCGCACACATGCACATGTTGTTAGTTACGATGTTCTTCTTTTGCTTTGCCTGTGCTACCTACCTTCCATAATACTTCTTTGTGGTGACATTCATACAAATCCTGGTCCCAGTAAGTTTGATGACCTCTCGATATGTCATATAAACGTCCGAAGTATTCTTGCCTCAACCAATGACAATAACCATCATCACTATAAGCTAGATGAGATAGAAAGTATAGTATACTCTGTAACCAATTAATGTACGACATCATTGCTGTCAGTGAGACATGGTTATGTCCAGAGCTAAATGATTCCATCATTCTTCTTCCTGGCTATATTCTTTTTCGAAATGATAGAAATAGGCATGGCGGTGGTGTGGCAATTTACATTCGCGAAGCCATTACTAGTAAACGGCGGTTAGATCTTGAGTCGCCTAACATCGAAAGCATTATCCTAGAAATATCCCATCCGTTAGGGAGTATCTTCTTTGGAACATTTTACAGACCACCTAATCAAGATGCCCAAACTAAAACTTCTTTTCTAACTTACTTATCTGATAATATCCAAGCCATGCAGTCTGAAAATCCTTTAAATATCGTCCTTGTCGGCGATTTTAACGATAGATGTTCATCATGGGATGACCGCCACATTAACAGTGAACTAGGAAAACGTCTTTTTAATATTACCCATCAAAATAACATGCACCAACTAATAGACCTACCAACTCACATCACGGACACCTCTGCTTACATTCTTGATCTAATTTTTGTTGATAAAACCCAGTTTGTCGTAAATCACGGAGTAAGTTCCCCACTTTGTAATCTTGATCATTGTACTATACACTGTAAACTAAAGTATAAAGTACCTAAACAACAATCCTATCAAAGAACTACATGGGATTACAAAACAGCGGATCTTGTAGGCCTTAACAATGCTTTTACCACTGCTCACATAGACATATTTTTTGGCTTATTCGATCACATAGATGACATCATAACAAATGTAAATAAATTTATCCTCGATACATGTAAATCCTTTATCTTATGCAAAAATGTAACCGTTCGTCCCCGTGACAAACCTTGGTTAACAAACGAGGTCAGGAGAGCATTCAGAACTAGGGATAGGTGTTTAAAATCATTTCAGCGTACTAAAAACGAGTGTGACAAGCTAAGATACCAAGTAGCCCGTAGGGAAGCAAATCGCCTAAAACGAGACGCATTAAAACGATATCAAGAATCCACTATCCATACACTAACGAACAAAAACACTAATACAAAAAAATTCTGGTCTATCACCAAATCACTTCTAGGGAAAAAGTCGGATCATCTAATCCCTCCTCTTACTGAAAACAACCAAATTATTAACGACGATAAAAATAAAGCAGAACTATTCAATAAGTATTTCTCCGATCAATGTACAATTAATGACAATGTCGACAAACCAGTTCTACCTACCATAGATGCACATGTTAATATGCCATCTATCACTGATATTCAAACTAGTCCAGAGGAAGTATGTAAATTATTGCGGTCACTTAACACAAGCAAATTCACTGGGCCTGACGGCATAGGAAATTTCATTCTAAAACATTGTGCAGAATCCCTTTGTCATATATGGGCGTATATATTTAATCTGTCTCTAAGCTTAGGCTGCTTTCCAGGCATATGGAAAACGGCCCAAGTGTGTCCAATCCATAAAAAGAATAGCAAAAAAGATGTAAAAAATTACCGTCCTATATCTCTGCTTTCAAATATATCAAAATGTCTCGAAAAAATTGTCTACAAACGCATTTATGAATTTCTTGTGTCAAATAATATCCTTATAAAAGAAAACTCTGGTTTTAAAAAACATGACTCTACCGTTAACCAATTACTTAAAATTATTCATAAAATTTATAAAAGCATTAACGATGGGAAAGAAGTCTGTACTGTATTCTTAGATGTTTCAAAAGCTTTTGATAAGGTATGGCACGAAGGATTAATATACAAACTAGAAAACATTGGTATCAGAGGAAATCTACTTAAATGGCTTAAAAGTTATCTTACCAACAGAAATCAATTTGTTGTTTTAAATGGACAATCATCAGAACGCATGTACATCAATGCGGGTGTCCCTCAAGGCTCTATACTAGGCCCTCTTTTATTTCTAATATATGTTAATGATATCAACATTGGAATTCTTTCTGACATTAATTTATTTGCAGATGACACATCTCTCTCATCTGAAATTAATAACCGTGGCTCTATCGACAATCTAAATAACGACCTATCTACTCTATCAAGCTGGGCTAAACGATGGTTGATAACTTTTAATGCAGCTAAAACAGAACTAGTTTTATTCTCCAAAAAACGTGTCTTAAACTACCCCGATATTACACTCAATAATGTTCCTATTCAGCACTTCAACACGCATAAACACCTTGGCATATCATTATCTGGAGACTTGAGCTGGCAAGTGCATATATCTGACATTGTTGCTAGGGCAAATAAAATACTAAACATGTTACAGTCATTAGCATACTTAATCCCTCGGGGCGGTTTAGTGAAACTCTATAAATCATTGGTTAGGTCTATTCTAGAATATGGCAGTATACTCTTTGATAATTGCAACCAATACGAATCCGACCTTATTGAAAGTGTCCAGCGAAGGGCAGCTCTAATTTGCACAGGAGGGTATAAAGTTACCAAATATACTAAACTTCTATCTGAACTAGGTTGGGAGTTACTTAGTGACAGAAGGAAAAATTCTCGATTAAAAATGATTTTCAAAATCAAACATAATATGGGTCCTTCATATTTGGAAAACATCTGTCCACTTCTCTGTCATCGCACACAAAATTACAACTTCAGAAATTCAAACACAATTCTACCTATTCCTTCCAGAAAGTCGTTCTATCACCAATCTTTCTTTCCCAGAACTATAAGAGACTGGAACAACCTACCTGAACATATTCGGAACAAACCAACGCTTGAATCTTTTTCACAAGCCCTATCACAACTCTCTACTCCAGTCTCAAATGATTTATATATTTATGGCCATGGGAAAGGAAAAATCAATCATTGTAGACTAAGAATGGGTCTTAGCGCCCTGAACAAACAAAGATTCTTATACCGATTAACACCCAATAAATATTGTGACGACTGTACGGATTCCCCCGAAGACGAAAAACATTTCTTTTTTACCTGTCCAAAATATAACAACTTGCGTATGAAATTGTTAAGACAAACTTGCAACGAATTGGCTCCAAATGTAAATCCAGATCTCATTGTAAATCTTATGCCTGATCTCCTTTTAAACATTATATTGCATGGCTCTGACAACAATATCGATTCCTCAAACAAAAATATTTTTGACTTTGTATTTGAATATATTGTTGATTCAAAAAGGTTCTAATTTCATCTTTAACACACACCCCTCCCCCCCTCCCCCCCTTCCCATACCTTCACTCTCTTTGCTTTACCACTTTCCCTCTATCCTCATCCTTCCTCTCCACCTCATCTTCTTTATGTTATGGAATGTATGTGTGCGTGAGAGAGCGTTTGTTATGATTACGTCTTGTACATACTGTATTGTTTTATGTGTTGAGGAGAGCATCTCGTAGCCCTAGGGCTGTTTGTGATCCTCATTAAACAAATAAAGAATTAGAACATTCCTGTTGTTTTTTTGCTAGACCATAGCATTCCTGACCTACGTAGACTCCAGAGCCAAGAAGTGGAAACCGAATCTGATCATCTGTCCTAGATCCATATTGGAGAATTGGGTAGCCGAGCTCAAGAGGTATGTACGTATGTGTGGTGTATTTCTATAAAATAAACCATAATGAACGACAGTTGTGAAAGTGAAATGGATTTAAAACTTTTAATGTGTATTTACTTAGGTTTGCCCCTGATACAGAAGTACAGAGTTATGTAGGGGATAAAGATGAGAGGAACGCCATGGCTCAGAAGCTGCGGTCTCAAGTGAAGGCAGGCAAGCAGCCTTTCAACGTCCTTGTTACCACGTATGAGGTATCTCATCAAGCTGTTGTAAATTTGTTCATTTAGTTTAAAAATATTTGTGTTCATATAAGTGCTTCATGAGAACTTAATTTGTAACAAAATAAAACGGGGCATTAAAGCTGCTTTTTAGCTCACCGGAACAATGTTTCAGAGACCTTACACTATAACCAAAGTGTCAACAAGCAGCTGAACTTTGTAGATAGAAATATCACCAAATTTGAGTTAATTGTTGACACATAGAGGCTTGAATGCTGCCAATTTCACAAGAATCCTTTGCCAGAATATTAATTTTGAAATCAATGTTTTACTAAGCCATGTGTTTGTTTCTGTTGTAGCTTTGTATGAAGGACACAGGGTTCAATGGATTCTTGTCTTCAATGGACTGGAAAGTTGTAGTGGTGGATGAAGCTCACCGTCTCAAAAACAGTCAATCTTTGTTGTACACAACTCTCAGTAATGTAAGTTTGACATATACATGGACAAATCTGTGCTGGACACAACTCTTATTAATGAAAGTTTGACAAATACATGGACAAATCTGTGCTGGACACAACTCTCATTAATGTAAGTTTGACATATACATGGACAAATCTGTGCTGGACACAACTCTCATTAATGTAAGTTTGACATATACATGGACAAATCTGTGCTGGACACAACTCTTATTAATGTAAGTTTGACATATACATGGACAAATCTGTGCTGGACACAACTCTCATTAATGTAAGTTTGACATATACATGGACAAATCTGTGCTGGACACAACTCTTATTAATGAAAGTTTGACATATACATGGACAAATCTGTGCTGGACACAACTCTTATTAATGAAAGTTTGACATATACATGGACAAATCTCTGTTGTACACAACTCTCAGTAATGTAAGTTTGACATATACATGGACAAATCTGTGTTGGACACAACTCTTATTAATGAAAGTTTGACATATACATGGACAAATCTGTGCTGGACACAACTCTTATTAATGAAAGTTTGACATATACATGGACAAATCTGTGCTGGACACAACTCTCATTAATGTAAGTTTGACATATACATGGACAAATCTGTGCTGGACACAACTCTCATTGATTTAAGTTTGACATATACATAGACAAATCTGTGCTGGACACAACTCTCATTGATTTAAGTTTGACATATACATGGACAAATCTGTGCTGGACACAACTCTCAGTAATGTAAGTTTGACATATACATGGACAAATCTGTGTTGGACACAACTCTCAGTAATGTAAGTTTGACATATACATGGACAAATCTGTGCTGGACACAACTCTTATCAATGTAAGTTTGCCATACACAGACAAATCAGTGTTGGACACAACTCTCAGTAATGTAAGTTTGACATATACATGGACAAATCTGTGTTGGACACAACTCTCATTGATGTAAGTTTGACATATACATGGACAAATCTGTGCTGGACACAACTCTCATTAATGTAAGTTTGACATATACATGGACAAATCTGTGCTGGACACAACTCTCATTGATTTAAGTTTGACATATACATGGACAAATCTGTGCTGGACACAACTCTCATCAATGTAAGTTTGACATACACAGACAAATCAGTGTTGGACACAACTCTCAGTAATGTAAGTTTGACATACACAGACAAATCAGTGTTGTACACAACTCTCATTAATGTAAGTTTGACATACATGGACAAATCTGTGTTGGACACAACTCTCAGTAATGTAAGTTTGACATACATGGACAAATCTGTGCTGGACACAACTCTCATTAATGTAAGTTTGACATATACAGGACAAATCTGTGCTGGACACAACTCTCATTAATGTAAGTTTGACATATACAGGACAAATCTGTGCTGGACACAACTCTCATTAATGTAAGTTTGACATATATACAGACCAATCTGTGTTGGACACAACTCTCAGTAATGTAAGTTTGACATATACATGGACAACTCTGTGTTGACACAACTCTCATTAATGTAAGTTTGACATACATGGACAAATCTGTGCTGGACACAACTCTCATTAATGTAAGTTAGACATATGCACAGACAAATCTGTGCTGGACACAACTCTCATTAATGTAAGTTTGACATACATGGACAAATCTGTGCTGGACACAACTCTCATTAATGTAAGTTTGACATATACATGGACAACTCTGTGTTGACACAACTCTCATTAATGTAAGTTTGACATACATGGACAAATCTGTGTTGTACACAACTCTCATTAATGTAAGTTTGACATACATGGACAAATCTGTGTTGTACACAACTCTCATTAATGTAAGTTTGACATACATGGACAAATCTGTGCTGGACACAACTCTCATTAATGTAAGTTTGACATATACATGGACAAATCTTTGCTGGACACAACTCTAATCAATGTAAGTTTGACATATACACGGACAAATCTTTGCTGGACACAACTCTCACACATAGTATCTGGTGTACATACCAGTCCAACACTCCAACAAATATACTCTGATTTACATATTTGATCTGTTACAGTGGAGTATGAGACATCGTGTCCTGTTAACAGGAACACCTGTACAGAATAACCTGGAGGAACTCTATTCTCTCCTTGGCTTCATCTACCCCACTAGGTTCAGACTCTCTGGTCTGGAGAAATTTCTTCGAAAGTTCAAGGACATTGACCGTTCTAAAGGTAACAGGTCTTAGTGACATGGGATTTGCTTATAATACAGCCTTAAATGATCATTCTAAATGATATAATTTAGAGGGAAATAGAATGTTGAGGGAAATATGATTCATGTATAGAGAAAAATGATGAGATGATGAGGGAAAAAGTGGTGATGAGGGAAATATAATGTAGTGGGAAATTAGATAATGAGGGAAAAAGATTGTGATGGAAATATAAAGTAGATGGAAATAGAATGACAAGGGAAATAGCATGATGAGGGAAATAATGAATGTTGTGGGAAACAAAGAGTGGAGGGAAATGGAATAATGTGGGAAATAAAGATAAGAGAGAAATGTGATGAAGAGGGAAATAGATTGAACAGGTAAAATAGTTTCTGGAAAAGAGTGTAGAGGGAAATAGAATAAAGAGGGAAGTAAATTGATGAAGGAAAAAGCATGAGAAAAAAGAATGATGTGGGAAATAGTGTTATGAGGGAAATAAAAGGTGGGAAATATCTTCAAATATGAATTATGTAGAGGGAAATAGAATAAAGAGGGAAGTAAATTGATGAAGGAAAAAGCGTGAGAAAAAAGAATGATGTGGGAAATAGTGTTATGAGGGAAATAAAAGGTGGGAAATATCTTCAAATATGAATTATGTAGAGGGAAATAGAATGATGAGATGTTGAAGGGAATAGAATGAAGAGGGAAATAAGATGATGAGGTAAATAGCATGATGAGGGAACTAAAGAGTAGAGAGAAATAGAATGATATTGATTGATATCACTCATTATTATATATTAAATTTCTATGTTTGCTGGAGATACAGGCTCATGTTAGGCTGTCAAACTTTTAAGTGTGAGTTGTTGGTACAGGTGTGTCGGAGCTCCACGCCCTCCTCCAGCCTTACCTGCTGAGGAGGACCAAGGAGGGAGTACTAAAGGACCTACCCAAAAAAACAGAAGTTGTCCTCTACCATGGTGTCTCAAAGCTACAGAAAAAACTCTACAAGGCGATTCTCACCAAGGACCTAAGTAAGGGCAGAATTGGAGTTCTCACATTCTCTCACATTGTTCAGATTTAGATTTAAAGGCCAGCAAAATTTAAATTAGTTCTTGATTTGGAGTTGTATTAGCAAGAATCTTTAAAGTATACAATTGTCATACAAAATTAATGTATATCATTTTGATCCATAACACACTATCCTTATGATATATTACATATAATATAATTGTTATGTATATGATTATTATACATGGTGGCAATCCTGTCTTTGTACTTTGCGTACTATATTTGACCTCAGGAGCAGTGCCGCATTTTGATACATCAGGAGTGTTGGTTCTCTCACTTTTTCAAGTTTATATTTGACCTTGTTCAACCCTGCTCTTTTTGACCTGTTTTAGCGGTCTTTGAGACAATGGCGAACTACTCAGGAGGAGGAGGAGGAGGAAGCCCGCGCCTGATGAACATCCTAATGCAGCTCCGCAAGTGTGTCAACCATCCCTACCTGTTCGATGGTAAGAAAGGTCTCCTTTGTTACAGTTTCTTCTTTTTAAGCATTCGTTGCATCAAAACACCTATGTATCTGTCTTTGTCTGGAAAGTCTACACGTATATTTCAAAAGGTGTAACTGTATCTTTTGTGTGACATTTTCCTGAATTTGACAGGTGTAAATATTTACCTGTATGTGACAGGTGTGACTTTGTACCTCTGTGTGATAGGTGTGACTATTTACCTGTATGTGATAGGTGTGACTATTTACCTGTATGTGATAGATATGACTATCTACCTGTATGTGATAGGTATGACTATTTACCTGTATATGATAGATATGACGATCTACCTGTATGTGATAGGTATGACTATCTACCTGTATGTGATAGGTATGACTATTTACCTGTATGTGATATATGTGACTCTTTACCTGTATTTGATAGGTGTAACTATGTATCACTATCATATGAGTATCAAAGTATATACAATTATATTTTAATATGACAAATGTGTACCTGTAGACAGGTGTTACTGTTTACAATTGTATTTTTATGTGACAGGTGTGGAGCCAGAGCCATTTGTGTTGGGAGACCACTTGGTGGAGGCGAGTGGTAAACTGGTGCTGATTGATAAACTTCTGTGTCATCTGAAACAGACTGGACATAAAGTCCTCCTGTTTTCTCAGATGACACACATGCTAGACATCTTACAGGACTACCTTGGTTACAGAGGTAAGGTTTGTATGTATACTGGTATCAGCATGTCCGTCCATCTGTCTGTATACTGATACCAAGGTGTCTGTCTGTTTACTGGTATCAGGATGTCCGTCCCATCTGTCTGTATACTGATAACAAGGTGTCTGTCTGTATACTGGTATCAGGATGACCATCCATCTGTCTGTATACTGGAATCAGGATGTCTGTCCGTCTGTCTGTATACTGTTATCAGGATGTCTGTCCGTCTGTCTGTATACTGTCAGGATGTCTGTCCGTCTGTCTGTATACTGTTATCAGGATGTCTGTCCGTCTGTCTGTATACTGTTATCAGGATGTCTGTCTATCTGTCTGTATACTGGAATCAGGATGTCTGTCCGTCTGTATACTGTTATCAGGATGTCTGTCCGTCTGTCTGTATACTGGTATCAGGATGTCTGTCCATCTGTCTGTATACTGGTATCAGGATGTCTGTTCATCTGTCTGTTTACTGGAATCAGGATGTCCGTCCATCTGTCTGTATACTGATAACAAGGTGTCTGTCTGTATACTGGTATCAGGATGCCCATCCATCTGTCTGTATACTGGAATCAGGATGTCTGTCCGTCTGTCTGTTTACTGGAATCAGGATGTCTGTCCATCTGTCTGTTTACTGGAATCAGGATGTCTGTCCATCTGTCTGTATCTGGTATCAGGATGTCCATCCATCTGTCTGTATACTGTTATCAGGATGTCTGTCCATCTGTCTGTTTACTGGAATCAGGATGTCTGTCCATCTGTCTGTATCTGGTATCAGGATGTCTGTCCATCTGTCTATACTGATATCAGGGTGTTTGTCCATCTGTCTGTATACTGGAATCAGGGTGTACGTCTGAATACTTTTATCAGGATGTTTGTCCATTTGTAGGTGAAGTTTTATTTAGAGTAATGCAAATTAATTCATTTTTAGGGATGTCTTAAAATTTGCTTTTACTTTAGATTCAATCAAAGGGGAATTGTAACACATATGTTTCACAAACATTCTCTGCCTAGGGTTTGTATAGTAGTTTTGTAAAATGATGAAATTCTACTATGTTTTATTTCTTTGGACAGATTATAACTATGAACGTCTGGATGGATCTGTAAGGGGAGAAGAAAGGTTTCTAGCAGTACAAAACTTCAACAAAAATGAGGAAACTTTTGTGTTCTTACTAAGCACAAAAGCAGGTATAAGATTACTTTTTATGTCACATTTCAGTTTTTAGATATCACATTGTACTCAGAGAGGGTGGATACTTTAGGTGTCTGGAGACTGAGAAAGTTTTGATATTGTAATACAAAAACAAAGTCAGACCTTCTGGTATGAGTGACCATCTGTATTAAATGACCACCTTTCTAAAGAGACCACCTGTATTAAATGACCCCCTGTCTAATGAGACCATCTGTATTAAATGATCCCCTGTCTAATGAGACCACCTGTATTAAATGATCCCCTGTCTAATAAGACCACCTGTATTAAATTATCCCCTGTCTAATAAGACCGTATGTATTAAATGATCCCCTGTCTAATGAGACCACCTGTATTAAATGACCACCTATCTAAATGTGATCACCTGTATTAAATGACCACCTATCTAACGTGACCACCTGTATTAAAGGACCACCTATCTAATGTGACCACCTGTATTAAATGACCACCTCTGTAATGTGACCACCAGTATTAAATGACCACCTATCTAATGTGACCACCTGTATTAAATGACCACCTATCGAAATGTGACCACCTGTATTAAATGATCACCTATCTAATATGACCACCTGTATTAAATGACCACCTATCTAATGTGACCACCTATATTAAATGACCACCTATCTAATGTGACCACCTGTATTAAATGATCACCTATCTAATGTGACCACCTGTATTAAATGACCACCTATCTAATGTGATCACCTGTATTAAATGACCACCTATGTAATGTGACCACCTGTATTAAATGATCACCTATCTAATGTGACCACCTGTATTAAATGACCACCTATCTAATGTGACCACCTGTATTAAATGACCACCTATCTAATGTGACCACCTGTATTAAATGACCACCTATCTAATGTGACCACCTGTATTAAATGACCACCGATCTAATGTGACCACCTGTATTAAATGTCCACCTATTTAGTGTGACCACCTGTATTAAATGATAACCTATCTAATGTGACCACCTGTATTAAATGATAACCTATCTAATGTGACCACCTGTATTAAATGACCACCTATCTAATGAGACCACCTGTATTAAATGGCCACCTATCTAATGTGACCACCTGTATCAGTTTACCACCTGTCTAATACAGCCAACTTAGTCTGACACCAGTTTTTACAGTCATAATTAAATTCTTTCTGATCACATATATTACCATTTTATATATCATACAAGTAAACGAGAGCTGTGTTAGACTTAAGTTAGAGCAATTTAATGTAGATCTGTGAGGCTGTATTCACAATTTCCTATTTATGTGATGGATGTTAAGACCTGACAACAGGGTAGTTATATATGTGTGATGGATGTTATGTGATTGTTATTTCACATTCATTGAAGTTAAAGAAACATTGTATCATGTTATACATGTACATAGATATTTGCGTGATTCAAACATGTATTATTAAGACACACATGTATTATTATTAAGACACACATGTATTATTATTAAGACATACATGTACTATCATTAGGACTCACATGTATTATCATTAAGACACATGTATTATCATTAAGACATGCATGTATTATTATTAAGACATACATGTGTTATTATTAAGACATGCATGTATTATTATTAAGACATGCATGTATTATAATTAAGATGCACATGTATTATCATTAAGACACATGTATTATCATTAAGACACACATGTTTTATCATTAAGACAGACATGTTTTATCATTAAGACACACATGTATTATTATTAAGACACACATGTATTATCATTAAGACACATGTATTATTATTAAGACACACATGTATTATCATTAAGACATGCATGTATTATTATTCAGACACGCATGTATTATTATTAAGACACACATGTATTATCATTAAGACATACATGTATTATTATGAAGACAGACATGTATTATCATGAAGACACACATGTATTATCATTAAGACACACATGTATTACCATTAAGGCACACATGTATTATCATTAAGACACATGTATTATCATTAAGGCACACATGTATTATTATTAAGACACACATGTATTATCATTAAGACACACATGTATTATCATTAAGACACACATGTATAAAACATTTACAGGTGGTCAGGGATTAAACTTGGTGGCAGCTGATACTGTGATATTTGTGGACAGTGACTTTAACCCTCAGAATGACCTCCAGGCCGCGGCTAGGGCACATCGTATTGGACAAGTCCGGTAACTCCTAATATCACTCTATATACCATTAATGACATTGGAAATACATATTTTGTAATTAGGGCTCCACATGAAAATTCAGGTGACCAATGATAATCGTAGTATATGTCCATTTGTCTGCACTTTTGTTTCCAGGAATTATCTTGGAATCCAGAAGGTCAAATTTAACTTGAAATTTCTCATGATGTTTCCCTGTGATTAGCAGATGTGGGGTTTATTAGATTTGAATGGCCATCGTTCCAAGTTAAAGGGTCAAAGGTCACATTTAGTTAATCATAGTAGAGTATCCTAGTATCAAATCAATATATTACATAATTATGATGTTGTTTATTGTGTATTTGGACCATATAAATAGTAATTCATTAACAATATACCACTTCAAATCACTTCAAATCAGTGGATAATTCAAATACATATTTGAATTTTTTTTTTTTAAATGAAATTTGCTAGCTAGTGTTAGTTTGAACTCTGATTGTTAATAATTGACCCTATGATGTATAACACTTATGAAGCCCTTTTTTACATGTCTGTATTCTCTTTAAAAGTTGATAAATGTCCCTTTATAGCCTTTCCACACAATGAAGATGGATCTGTATTACATGTAGTATATATTTGAGTACTGTCCCCATATTAAATGAAGCAAAGAAATATTGAGGACCCTGATCATTTGATTGTGTTGTATTGACATCATATTATTGTGTAATTGAGACGTTGAGATTTAATACTGATCACATGATCCCACAGACCAGTGAAAATAATGAGGCTGATAGCAACTAATACTGTTGAGGAGATTATTCTACGGCGGGCAGAGGACAAACTCCGCCTCACAGAGAAAGTCATCGAGGAAGGACAGTTCACACTCGGGGCCAAATCTCTCATTACCAATGACAAAGTAGGGGTAAGTTAACACAAATCTCTCATCACTAATGACAAAGTGGGGGTAAGTTAACACAAATTTCTCATCACCAATGACAAAGTAAGGGTAAGTTAACACAAATCTCTCATCACCAATGACAAAGTGGGGGTAAGTTAACACAAATCTCTCGTCACTAATGACAAAGTGGGGGTAAGTTAACACAAATCTCTCATCACCAATGACAAAGTAAGGGTAAGTTAACACAAATCTCTCATCACCAATGACAAAGTGGGGGTAAGTTAACACAAATCTCTCATCACCAATGACAAAGTGGGGGTAAGTTAACACAAATCTCTCATCACTAATGACAAATTAGGGGTAAGTTAACACAAATCTCTCGTCACTAATGACAAAGTAAGGGTAAGTTAACACAAATCTCTCATCACCAATGACAAAGTGAGGGTAAGTTAACACAAATCTCTCATCACCAATGACGAAGTGGGGGTAAGTTAACACAAATCTCTCATCACTAATGACAAATTAAATTAGGGGTTAGTTAACACAAATCTCTCGTCACCAATGACAAAGTAAGGGGTAAGTTAACACAAATCTCTCATCACCAATGACAAAGTAGGGGTAAGTTAACACAAATCTCTCATCACCAATGACAAAGTAAGGGTAAGTTAACACAAATCTCTCATCACCAATGACAAAGTGGGGGTAAGTTAACACAAATCTCTCATCACCAATGACAAAGTAGGGTAAGTTAACACAAATCTCTCATCACCAATGACAAAGTAGGGGTAAGTTAACACAAATCTCTCATCACTAATGACAAATTAGGGGTAAGTTAACACAAATCTCTCATCACCAATGACAAAGTAGGGTAAGTTAACACAAATCTCTCATCACCAATGACAAAGTAGGGGTAAGTTAACACAAATCTCTCATCACCAATGACAAAGTGGGGTAAGTTAACACAAATCTCTCATCACCAATGACAAAGTAGGGGTAAGTTAACACAAATCTCTCATCACCAATGACAAAGTAGGGGTAAGTTAACACAAATCTCTCATCACCAATGACAAAGTAGGGGTAAGTTAACACAAATCTCCCATCACCAGTGACAAAGTGGGGGTAAGTTAACACAAATCTCTCATCACTAATGACAAAGTGGGGGTAAGTTAACACAAATCTCTCATCACCAATGACAAAGTAGGGGTAAGTTAACACAAATCTCTCATCACTAATGACAAATTAGGGGTAAGTTAACACAAATCTCTCGTCACTAATGACAAAGTGAGGGTAAGTTAACACAAATCTCTCATCACCAATGACAAAGTGGGGGTAAGTTAACACAAATCTCTCATCACCAATGACAAAGTGGGGTTAAGTTAACACAAATCTCTCATCACCAATGACACAGTAGGGTTAAGCTAACACAAATCTCTCATCACCAATGACAAAGTAGGGGTAAGTTAACACAAATCTCTCATCACCAATGACAAAGTGGGGGTAAGTTAACACAAATCTCTCATCACCAATGACAAAGTAAGGGTAAGTTAACATAAATCTCTCGTCACTAATGACAAAGTGGGGGTAAGTTAACACAAATCTCTCGTCACTAATGACAAAGTAAGGGTAAGTTAACACAAATCTCTCATCACCAATGACAAATTAGGGGTAAGTTAACACAAATATCTCATCACCAATGACAAATTAGGGGTAAGTTAACACAAATCTCTCATCACCAATGACAAAGTAGGGTTAAGCTAACACAATTCTCTCATCACCAATGACAAAGTAGGGGTAAGTTAACACAAATCTCTCGTCACATATGACAAAGTAGGGGTAAGTTAACACAAATCTCTCATCACTAATGACAAATTAGGGGTAAGTTAACACAAATCTCCTATCACCAATGACAAAGTAGGGGTAAGTTAACACAAATCTCTCATCACCAATGACAAAGTGGGGTAAGTTAACACAAATCTCTCATCACCATTGACAAAGTAGGGGTAAGTTAACACAAATCTCTCATCACCAATGACAAAGTAGGGGTAAGCTAACACAAATCTCTCATCACCAATGACAAAGTGGGGATAAGTTAACACAAATCTCTCGTCACTGATGACAAATTAGGGGTAAGTTAACACAAATCTCTCGTCACTGATGACAAATTAGGGGTAAGTTAACACAAATCTCTCATCACCATTGACAAAGTAGGGGTAAGTTAACACAAATCTCTCATCACCAATGACAAAGTGGGGGTAAGTTAACACAAATCTCTCATCACCAATGACAAATTGGGGATAAGCTAACACAAATCTCTCATCACCAATGACAAAGTAGGGGTAAGTTAACATAAATCTCTCGTCACTAATGACAAAGTGGGGGTAAGTTAACACAAATCTCTCATCACCAATGACAAAGTAGGGATAAGTTAACACAAATCTCTCATCACCAATGACAAAGTAGGGGTAAGTTTACACAAATCTCTCATCACCAATGACAAAGTAGGGGTAAGTTTACACAAATCTCTCATCACCAATGACAAAGTAGGGGTAAGTTAACACAAATCTCTCATCACCAATGACAAATTAGGGGTAAGTTAACACAAATCTCTCATCACCAATGACACAGCATAGGTAAGTTAACACAAATCTCTCATCACCAATGACAAAGTAGGGGTAAGTTAACACAGATATCTTATCTTCATTGACAAAACATGTTATTAAATATTAAAATTTTGACAGGAAAATGGAATGTGTGTTAAACATTTTCTTTATTTTTTTGACAGCAAGCCTGTGTCTACTACATTATAGGCTTATATTATTCTCCTGCAATGGACCTATCCCATTCCCATGCTGAGTCAGATGTGTTGATCCTATAGGCCAAAATGAATATTAATTAATGTTTAATAAGTCTTTTTTTTTTGGGGGGGGGGGGCTAGGGAAAGTGTCAAAGTGTCACTTGTCACCCCTATATATCAGGCTCATAGATGGGTTTGTCAGTGCTTCAACCATGTTTTGGTCAAGATGGTCCTTTTGATGTTACTTTTAGAATACTTTTGGAAATTAGTGAAGATGTACATATTCTAGAGGTATTTTATATATTATTTATATTTTAGCATTTTCCGCGCTGGAAGCATTCCGCTAAATTATGGTTGTACTAATTGTAGTTTATCCACATTGGTTTCTATGGCAATCTTTGTTGGTGTGCTAATCTGTTTTAATTTGATTTTGCGCTAAAATTTGAGTGCATAAAATTAAGTAAGTATACAGTATATCAATAAAAGAATATTCACTGACACCAAACTTTGTAAAAGCAACTCCCAGAACTTTCTGTTGGGTGATAATTTATATAAAGTAGACATCTTAACCTTCAGCTTCAGGATATACTCAAGTTTGGTGTGGACAGCCTGCTGAATGAGGAGGATGCTGACGAACCTGATATAGACTTCACAAAGATTCTAGGCCCATCGATCAATGGCGAGTGGCAACCTGATGAGGAACCAGAAGCCAAGGCTAGCCAATCAGTAGTGAGTGTGACTGATCATGTGACATTTATATTACAGGTTTCAGCCTCACTGAGGGTAATTACTGAAACTTGATGACTAGTGTTGAAATTTGGACAACATTATCAAGATTAAACTGAATACTTCTAAGAATGAAATTAATTTGATCATGGCATAAATAAAAAAGTGAATCATGGACAAATATTGTTTAACAGTTCATAATTAATGCTTTGTTGTCGTTTAATTGTGGTGTGAGGATGATATTTTGATAGAGAGATAGTATAATTCAGACCAAACATACACAGGACAATGGAGGCTCCAGCTTTCAGCCTTTGTGAGTGTCCCTCTTTTATCACACCATATTTATTGACATGTTTGACATTGTTTGTATTATTCAGGAGATGGAGGAGGGGCCGTCCAGTATGTATGAGTTTGAGGGTACAGACTACTCAAAGGAACCCACAGCTGACGACATTAAGGCATTTGAACAACTTTTAGCAGGTTTGTTGTAAATCCAATTTTTTTTTACAAAGTTGATATTTGGAATATTAAGTATAGCAAGAGTGAGTCCAACACGGTGTTTCTTCGAAAAAATTATTCCTGCAGTTGTTTGGAATATTAGTTTATAAATTGATATGAAAAAACTGCATTGGACAATTATTTTATGACATGTTGTGTATTGTACAGTTCAGAAACAAGTATTGGAGGAAGACGATGCAGTGGGGCGATCCCGACGTGGTAAAAACACACAGTTGATGGAACTTTTCCCGGACAGTACACGGAAACCAAGGAAACCATTGACTCCTGAGGAACTGGAGGAAAGAAATGCCAAGGTAAAGACATGTCTTAAGATATACATGTAAACAAGAGGCCCAAGAGACTGCATTCAGATGTGTTCACAATCTCTTTTTACACATGTGATCTGCAAAGTATATTAAGGAGAAATGTTAAGATTCCTGTGATCTTAACTCTTTCCGTACTCACGACGACTACACACATCACAAAAACATGCTCTTGTATATCCTTCATGACGACTACACACGTCGCAATTAACATGCCTTCCATCCTTTGTGACAACTCAAATCGTCGCAAAATATCGCGAAAGATGTTGATATTACTTGCTGTTCAGCATAGTTATACGAAGGAATTGACACGAAAATAATGTTTTTAAGAAATAATAAGCAATGTAAATATTGTATTGATGAATTATTTTACGTACCAGAAGCATATTCATTCGTGAAGATTGTCTATTTCAAAGAATTCCGCCGGTTCATGCCGGGTTGTTTACATAGCTACAAAATGGCGGCCTCAAATTTACTTTCGTTTTCTGTGAGATTGTGGAGGTGTTAAACACAATAAAGCTATTAAAAACGATAGAATATATATAATTGAGTAACCCTTAACATCAAAATGAGTAAGAAATACGTAAAATATTTTTACACAACGAAAAAACGATGTTTTGGCTGCGTGATTACATGCACACATGTGACACATGTGCCGATCAACATGTCATTTCCCGCGATTCTGCCTAGTGATTTCACCGTATTTCAAAGGAAAATTGGGTAAAAGAGTTTCCATACTCAGTACTCGTTCCATATGATAAACTTCATTTAATATTAAGCATCACACAACAACAGTAAAAGATCGTTTTATCGACGTCTGATGTGATAGCCATATGCTCCATTACACAAAGGACCTACCCAGCATTCACTTCCGGTAGCGACCGCGAAATTTGAATGAGTACGTAAAGAGTTAAAGGTTTTTGTACTCTAAACAACATTGTTCTTATCGCATGAAGAGAGGCAAATATCAAATATCAATAGACATCATTAGAATAATTCAACAAACAATTGATCCCTGTGACCTTGAATAAAGATCATGACAAAACTGTTTGACTGTTTTAAAAAAGTTGACTCATGAATACAGGTCAAGGTTATTTTCTCACAAGCTTTAATTTGTGTTGGAACACACTTTCATTTTCACTTTCATTTCAAAGAAGATGATATTGTTTAATAGCAAAATTGACACTATGACTTTGAATGAGTCTAGACTTCTGGATAATCTAGAAAATGCCATATGAATGCTAATGTTGATGCCAGATAGATGCAGCACAACTGCTTAGACTCGTCTGGTCCTTTGGAGCTGATGATAATATAAGTACATGTATTAGATCGATGTTATAGCCTGTTGTTTCTATCAAGGTCATGGGGCTGATGATAATATAAGTACATGTATTAGATAGATGTTATATCCTGTTGTTTCTATCAAGGTCATGGGGCTGATGATAATATAAGTACATGTATTAGATAGATGTTGTATCCTGTTGTTTCTATCAAGGTCATGGGGCTGATGATAATATAAGTACATGTATTAGATAGATGTTGTATCCTGTTGTTTATATCAAGGTCATGGGGCTGATGATAATATAAGTACATGTATTAGATAGATGTTGTATCCTGTTGTTTCTATCAAGGTCATGGGGCTGATGATAATATAAGTACATGTATTAGATAGATGTTATATCCTGTTGTTTCTATCAAGGTCATGGGGCTGATGATAATATAAGTACATGTATTAGATAGATGTTGTATCCTGTTGTTTCTATCAAAGTCATGGGGCTGATGATAATATAAGTACATGTATTAGATCGATGTTGTATCCTGTTGTTTCTATCAAAGTCATGGGGCTGATGATAATATAAGTACATGTATTAGATAGATGTTGTATCCTGTTGTTTCTATCAAGGTCATGGGGCTGATGATAATATAAGTACATGTATTAGATAGATGTTGTATCCTGTTGTTTCTATCAAAGTCATGGGGCTGATGATAATATAAGTACATGTATTAGATCGATGTTGTATCCTGTTGTTTCTATCAAAGTCATGGGGCTGATGATAATATAAGTACATGTATTAGATAGATGTTGTATCCTGTTGTTTCTATCAAAGTCATGTTCATGCTGCCCTTTCTATTTCTGATTCCTTTGTTCAATATTTTCTCTTGGTGTTATTGATTTTGAGTTTTCAGTTTCAGATATGATTCTGTTTACACTTCAATTCATTATTTTCTGACTATTTTTTCAGAGAAAAGAGGCAGCAGAGAAGAGAGCGAAGCTTGCTGAAGAAAAGAGAATAAGGAAAGAGAAACAAAGGATAAAACAGAGGTAAGTTCTGTGTAAGGCGGACAGTTGATTTGGAGTGGAAGTAAAGAAAACATAATTGAAATCAGTGTCTGAGTAGGAAGGCTAAGGAACATTACTACGAACAGTATCAAGCCAAATGCACTAGAATAAGTTTATCTTTTAAATATGTATGTTTGCAGTACATGTTTTTATCACATTTGAAAAAAAGTTTGCTATGACTTCTGTTGGACAGGGAAGCTATGTGGAAGTCGGCAGGGTACATATCTTCATGTGTACAGATTGAAAGCGATGAGGAGAAGGAGGAGGAAGAGAATGGAGAGGAGGAGATATTTGATATCACTCAGGAAGATGATGGAGGAGTTACTAAGAATACATCTATCAACTATGTCAGCGGAGACGTGACACGTCCAGTTCAGACACAGACATTGGTCAATGTCATTGTACATTGTGCAGGTAATTATTGGCTTTAACATTTGATATCAGCTGAGTATATGGTAGGGCAGTGCAAGAAATGCTATGTGTAAACTGTTCCGAAATGGCTGCTCCAGCTGTATGCTCCACAGGGACAAAAGTTCCACCTCTTCAAAGATAGCAACAGTTATTGAATTCTCCCTTCAAAAAAGGCAATAGTTAATGGTTTCTCCCCTTCACGGACGGCAATGATTAATGGTTCCTCCCCTTCACTGATGACAATAATTAATGGTTACTCCCCTTCACTGATGACAATAATTAATGGTTACTCCCCTTCACTGATGACAATAATTAATGGTTGTTCCCCTTCACAGACGGCAATAATTAATGGTTCCTCCCCTTCACAGACGGCAATGATTAATGGTTCCTCCCCTTCACTGATAATTACACAATTATTAACAATACGACAGTAATTAATGGTTACTCCCCTTCACTGATGACAATAATTAATGGTTACTCCCCTTCACTGATGACAATAATTAATGGTTCCTCCCCTTCACAGACGGCAATAATTAATGGTTCCTCCCCTTCACTGATAATTACACAATTATTAACAATACGACAGTAATTAATGGTTCCTCCCCTTCACAGATGACAATAATTAATGGTTACTCCCCTTCACAGATGACAATAATTAATGGTTACTCCTCTTTACAGATGACAATAATTAATGGTTACTCCCCTTCACAGATGACAATAATTAATGGTTCCTACCCTTCACAGACGACAACAATTAGTGGTTCCTCCTCTTTACAGATGACAATAATTAATGGTTACTCCCCTTCACAGATGACAATAATTAATGGTTCCTCCTCTTTACAGATGACAACAATTAATGGTTACTCCCCTTCACAGATGACAATAATTAATGGTTTCTCCGGCTTCCTCCACCTCCAAAACCTGGCACGTCCTTAAATGACCCTGGCTGTTAATAGGACGTTAAACAAAAACAAACCAAAAATCCTCCTCTTTAAAGATGACAATAATTAATGGTTCCTCCCCTTCACAGATGACAATAATTAATGGTTCCTCCTCTTTACAGATGACAATAATTAATGGTTACTCCCCTTCACAGATGACAATAATTAATGGTTCCTCCTCTTTACAGATGACAACAATTAATGGTTACTCCCCTTCACAGATGACAATAATTAATGGTTACTCCCCTTCACAGATGACAACAATTAGTGGTTACTCCCCTTCACAGATGACAACAATTAGTGGTTCCTCCCCTTCACAGACGGCAATAATTAATGGTTACTCCCCTTCACTGATGACAATAATTAATGGTTACTCCCCTTCACTGATGACAATAATTAATGGTTACTCCCCTTCACAGACAGCAATAATTAATGGTTACTCCCCTATGAAGATGACAATAATTAATGGTTACTCCCCTTCACAGATGACAACAATTAATGGTTCCTCCTCTTTACAGATGACAACAATTAATGGTTACTCCCCTTCACAGGTGACAACAATTAATGGTTACTCCCCTTCACAGATGACAATAATTAATGGTTCCTCCCCTTCACTGATGACAATAATTAATGGTTACTCCCCTTCACAGATGACAACAATTAATGGTTCCTCCCCAAGAAAATAATAGAAGTTACCTAGTATACATTTCTTTTACCTGTTATGGTTTATGTAGATGACTCTGGAGGCTGGGGGCGTGGTGGTATTTTCTCCGCGATAGGACGACGCTCCACAGCACCACAAGAACAGTACGAGTTGGCAGGAGATATGGGAGGTAGGGTCTTCCAGCTGTTGTCCAGGATTATTTCTCTCTAATATACTTTTTAAGATGCAATGAAAAAATTCTTAAGTTTAATAAAGTTTTGATTTGTGATGTAGTATCTATCTTTGTGAAATGGCACAGAGATATGTACACACACATTGAAGCATAAGTGTTATTTAAGAAACAGCTGATTACCTTTATCAGAACCACACACAAACATCTGGTTTAATATTCTGTTCAAGTAATCCTGTTGTTACTTATTCAAATCTGAGCTATATGATAGCATATATCATTAAAGTAATATTAAAATTTTATAAAATATATTCATATTAGTTTTTTTCAATTTTAGTTAATGACACTTGATAAAGTTTTTGTTATACTGACTTTTAGTAATCTACATCTGCATAATAATGGTCTCCTTCATCCTAACTGAAAATAATGTCATTTCGGAGAGTGATTGAGACATCATATATTACAATGAAAACTTTTACAGTGATAGTAATATACAAATTAATAGATTAGTGTAATCTTTTATGTGTAGATTTAATGATAACTATTTTATTTGTAGATTTGGCACTAGGGGATTGTCATCTCATCTCCCTTGATGATAAGTTCACCCGAGATGGAGAAGAAGACTGGGTTAGTACATCTTACATGTCGATTTTCTCACAGATATCACCATTTGTATTATAGTCCTATTTTTTTGCTTTCACCTGCCCAATTTTAATTGACCTTTCAGTAACCAAGAGTCTTATACAGTTTGTCACTAGCATGCTGGGATGAAAGGCCTTTGATTTTGTTTGTCACTAGCATGCTGTGATGAAAGTCCTTTGATTTTGTTTGTCACCAGCATGCTGTGATGAAAGGCCTTTGATTTTGTTCAAATGAATGAATCTGAACTACTTTCAATGTAATAGGTCAAATACACTAATTAATTTACAAGCTACTGAATATTACCAAAAGGTAAATGGCAAGGATTTTTGTCTGTATTGTGCTGGGATTAAGGGATATCCTGTTTAATCAAAATCCTAACACTGAATGATTTCACATTCACCCTTAAGTCATGTCAAATTCTTTTTAAAAATTATTTGAATTACCTTTATATTAGACCTATGATATTTGAATAATACCATACTAGAATGATAGATATTAAGTTTTAGACCCACACCAATGACTAAGACCTACCAAAAAATTGCTCTCTGTAAGATGTAGAATTACAAGCTTTTCTGAAAAAAAGTCCTTCAACTAATACAGATGTTAGTTAGATTAGTAAGGAGTGAACAGAGCAGGCCCAATGGGTCTTTTGTTATTTTGCATTCTTATGCATCAGACCACTGTAGAAAGTTTTACTAACTTTACTATGAAACACTTACATTACTGATGTTGATTCTAAGTGTTGAGATGAACATGATTTAAACAAACCTGATCTAAAAATTATGTTGTTTTTTTTGTTTTTTGTTTTTATTTATTTTTTTTTTATTCAAATTTTTGTTGTCACATTCAAAATATACATTATGTATAATATATATTGATAGTAATAGTAATAGTAAAGGGCCACTGTATGTCTGTTACTATATCTCAGAAAACAAACACATGCATCTCCACAAATTAAACTGCAACTGGCAGAAATATAGTACTTTTTTCCACCATTAATATATTTTTACATTTTACATAGTACAATGTATCAATTATTTTGTTTTACAGTTCACTCATATATCCATATTAAAAAGTCTCTCAATGAAAATCCATTTTTGATTCACCATGTTCTGTTTCTTATTCGAATTTTCATATGTAATAGTACCACATTCTTCTACCTTTTTGTAAAAAAGCATGCAAGTTTTCCATTCAGAAATTGTAGGGCTTTTACTCCTAAGTTTACACAAATATATGTGTTGAGATGAACATGATTTAAACAAACCTGATCTAAAAATTATAATGTTAATCCTGTTTCACTTGCAGTTGGGTCTGATAATCGGCCAGCACAGGGATAAACACAACCACCTGTCTGGTATAAAGTTGTCTGCCCTTCAGCAGGGTCTAAAGGCTGTTCATTACCTCGCCAAGGCAAGGAAAGGTAGGTACCAAAATGTCACGGCAAAAGTTGGGATATAGGAGTTTTCATTGTTTATATTTGATACAACCTCCAGATCACCTACCAGATGTTAATTTTAAGTTTGGTTCTATCTGAGCTCGATTGTAGTTTTCTTTGATTTCATGAATGTAATTGCTTTATTGTTTGATGAGTAAATTGCATTAAATGTTTCGAATAGAATCAACCTAGAGTTTCTTTGATTTATTTTAGCACTTACAGTTTTATTATCAATATGAATTTCATTTGGAAACTGAAAAAAAAAATCAATATTATAATGCATGCTGTGTATTTAAAAGATTTGATCATTATATTTTTCAGTATCATAAGAATTAATCTTTTTTTTATAATAATTTAGAATTTAAATTAAAGATGTGTATAGTATTTTACACAATAAGTAGAACAGCCAACTTCCAGGAAGATTAACAATAACTCTATAAGATTTACTGTGGAAATTTCGGCCAACAATTTTGCATCATTAATGTATTGACAGCCAGCGTACACCTGCCCCGAATTGGACATGACACACCTGGGTTTAACTGGTACGGTACAGAGAGACTGATAAAGAAACACCTAGCATCAGAAGGCATTCCCACCTACATGTATCCTTGTCTGACGGTGTAGGATCGATCATAGTGATACTGTCAATCAGATTACCTCAGATCTTTAACATATCTATAACATAACTTGTTTTGACAATCAGGTTTGTTGTAGTCCGCAATTTGTGACAAAAGTAGCGATTTTTTAGCAGCATATAAATCGTCCATATGAATCAGATAAATGTAAAAAAAAATCTTTAACATAATTAAGTTATTATTATCCTCGTAAACAACAACTTTTAAAGCGGATATCCTCAGAAGAAAGTGACCCACCTGCTAAAAGTAAGTATACAAGCCTGGAGGTATATGATTATAATAATTGTACATTATGTGTATAACATGGTTGTGTGGACACTTTCATTTGATATCTTACTTAATTAGTTGATCATTTATTAATTTTCTATCTGCTAGTACATTACATTACATTAATTTACTCGTACATAACTTATGTGTGTATAGATTATTGTAGCTTAATATGTCAATTCTTGAATGCAATTTTATGTGAAAGAAATTATACCACAGTTACTTCTATTCTACATCTTGTACAATTAAATATGGATGTGTATTTTCAGAGAAGAAGATATCCAATGTTAATTTAAAGGAGAATGAGAGTAAACTTCATACCCTCCCAGATATCTTCCATGGCGTCACAGCTTACCTGTATCCCTCCAACATCACTGCCGACCAGATCAAAAGATACCGTCGATATCTTGTGGCATATCCTTGTGTTTATATTGCTCAAGTATTAAGTTATACAATTAACTAATTATAAAGTATTAAGTTCTACAATTAACTAAATTATCAAGTACATGTATTAAGTTATACAATTAACTAATTATCAAGTATTAAGTTATACAATTAACTAAATTATCAAGTACATGTATATAGTTATATAATTAACTAATTATAAAGTATTATAAAGTAACTAATTATGAAATATTAATTTATACAGTTAACTAATTATGAAGTATTAAGTTATACAATTAACTATTAAAAGTATTTATGAAAAATTAAGTTATACAATTAACTATTAAAAGTATTTATGAAGAATTAAGTTATACAATTAACTATTAAAAGTATTTATGTAGAATTTAGTTAAACAATTAAATTCATGAGACAGGGAAATCTGATATATTGCTGATTTTTTTTGCCCTGTCCCCTGTATCTGGCATGATTTATGGTGCATAGGGATGTCATATTTAAAGTGATGTAATATTTTCTTTTGGCTTCCTAGATCACAAGGGAGGTAATTTAGTCCAAAATGAAGAACTTGGAAATGACAACTGTTTGTATTGATTTTTGTAATTTTGATCAACTTTATGAGAAAGAACGACTCTTATTATCCATTCACCTGAAACAAAATGTTTCAGAGTTCCAGTCCTCAACTGAGATAAATTGATCTCTCACATCTGAGGTTACAGATTAAATTCTCAATATGTTTCAAAAATATATTTTCATTACATACATGTCAACCCCTGAAACTTCCAATGAGGGAGATCTCCCTCATTCCACATCCAAAATGAGGGAGAAAGAGTGTGAAAAAAATTGTGACATTTTTGTTGCATTACCACAGGCTACATATTTTATATATGACATTATCAGAACAAAAATTAATGCTTTTATACATGTGTCACCATACTAAATGAATTGTGTGATGACAGATCTGTGAATGCCATAACACAGTGATACAAGAAAGGAAAATATTATGAAACATTGTTAGACACAACAAGATTTTATCATCTTCTAACAAAAAAATATATATTTCACACTACAAATACATAATTGTAATGCACCCATTGTCTCCAGAAATAGGTAGTTTTCCATAGCTATGTGATTCTGTATACACAGTTAAGTATTGAAAATCTACTTATACTCATTTTGTATTATCAATTTGATAATCCTAGCCAATCATTTACATAATTAAAGATGTAGATATAAAATAATAAGTTATAATACAGTTTTTTCCTTAATGTCCCCACATATGATGCCGATGTTGACACTTCCGTAGGAGACAAGACCACTCATGTGATAGTCCACTCTAGCTGCTCAGCTGAGGTAAGCTAAAGCATTCTTTCCATTTAACTTCAATTTTATTGAGCCTGAGTGTACACCCAAATAACCCTTTTCTTTACTGACACTGTACACCACAAACTCCCTTACCATCCTGACAGTGTACACCCCAAACTACCTTACCATCCTGACAGTATACACCCGAAACTCCCTTACCATCCTGACAATGTACACCCCAAACTCCCTTACCATCCTGACAATGTACACCCCAAACTCCCTTACCATCCTGACAGTGTACACCCCAAACTCCCTTACCATCCTGACAATGTACACCCCAAACTCCCTTACCATCCTGACAATGTACACCCCAAACTCCCTTACCATCCTGACAGTGTACACCCCAAACTACCTTACCATTCTGACAATGTACACCCCAAACTACCTTACCATCCTGACAATGTACACCCCAAACTCCCTTACCATCCTGACAGTGTACACCCCAAACTCCCTAACCATCCTGACAGTGTACACCCCAAACTACCTTACCATTCTGACAATGTACACCCCAAACTACCTTACCATCCTGACAATGTACACCCCAAACTCCCTTACCATCCTGACAGTGTACACCCCAAACTCCCTTACCATCCTGACAGTGTACACCCCAAACTCCCTTACCATCCTGACAATGTACACCCCAAACTACCTTACCATCCTGACAGTGTACACCCCAAACTCCCTTACCATCCTGACAGTGTACACCCCAAACTCCCTTACCATCCTGACAATGTACACCCCAAACTCCCTTACCATTCTGACAATGTACACCCCAAACTACCTTACCATCCTGACAATGTACACCCCAAACTCCCTTACCATCCTGACAATGTACACCCCAAACTCCCTTACCATCCTGACAGTGTACACCCCAAACTCCCTTACCATCCTGACAATGTACACCCCAAACTCCCTTACCATCCTGACAATGTACACCCCAAACTCCCTTACCATCCTGACAGTGTACACCCCAAACTACCTTACCATTCTGACAATGTACACCCCAAACTACCTTACCATCCTGACAATGTACACCCCAAACTCCCTTACCATCCTGACAGTGTACACCCCAAACTCCCTAACCATCCTGACAGTGTACACCCCAAACTACCTTACCATTCTGACAATGTACACCCCAAACTACCTTACCATCCTGACAGTGTACACCCCAAACTCCCTTACCATCCTGACAGTGTACACCCCAAACTACCTTACCATTCTGACAATGTACACCCCAAACTACCTTACCATCCTGACAATGTACACCCCAAACTCCCTTACCATCCTGACAGTGTACACCCCAAACTCCCTTACCATCCTGACAGTGTACACCCCAAACTCCCTTACCATCCTGACAATGTACACCCCAAACTCCCTTACCATCATGACAGTGTACACCCCAAACTACCTTACCATTCCTGACAATGTACACCCCAAACTACCTTACCATCCTGACAATGTACACCCCAAACTCCCTTACCATCCTGACAGTGTACACCCCAAACTCCCTAACCATCCTGACAATGTACACCCCAAACTCCCTTACCATCCTGACAGTGTACACCCCAAACTCCCTTACCATCCTGACAATGTACACCCCAAACTCCCTTACCATCCTGACAGTATACACCCCAAACTCCCTTACCATCCTGACAGTATACACCCCAAACTCCCTTACCATCCTGACAGTGTACACCCCAAACTCCCTTACCATCCTGACAGTATACACCCCAAACTCCCTTACCATCCTGACAGTGTACACCCCAAACTCCCTTACCATCCTGACAGTGTACACCCCAAACTCCCTTACCATCCTGACAGTGTACACCCCAAACTCCCTTACCATCCTGACAGTATACACCCCAAACTCCCTTACCATCCTGACAATGTACACCCCAAACTCCCTTACCATCCTGACAATGTACACCGCCAAACTACCTTACCATCCTGACAGTGTACCCCCCAAACTCCCTTACCATCCTGACAATGTACACCCCAAACTCCCTTACCATCCTGACAATGTACACCGCAAACTACCTTACCATCCTGACAGTGTACCCCCCAAACTCCCTTACCATCCTGACAGTATACACCCCAAACTCCCTTACCATCCTGACAATGTACACCCCAAACTCCCTTACCATCCTGACAATGTACACCGCAAACTCCCTTACCATCCTGACAGTGTACCCCCCAAACTCCCTTACCATCCTGACAGTATACACCCCAAACTCCCTTACCATCCTGACAATGTACACCCCAAACTCCCTTACCATCCTGACAATGTACACCCCAACTCCCTTACTATCCTGACAATGTACACCCCAAACTCTCTTACCATCCTGACAGTGTACACCCCAAACTCCCTTACCATCCTGACAATGTACACCCCAAACTCCCTTACCATCCTGACAGTGTACACCCCAAACTCCCTTACCATCCTGACAGTGTACCCCCCAAACTCCCTTACCATCCTGACAGTGTACACCCCAAACTCCCTTACTATCCTGACAATGTACACCCCAAACTCCCTTCCCATCCTGACAATGTACAATGTACACCCCAAACTCCCTTACCATCCTGACAGTGTACACCCCAAACTCCCTTCCCATCCTGACAATGTACACCCCAAACTCCCTAACCATCCTGACAATGTACAATGTACACCCCAAACTCCCTAACCATCCTGACAGTGTACACCCCAAACTCCCTTTCCAACCTGACAATGTACACCCCAAACTCCCTTACCATCCTGACAGTGTACACCCCAAACTCCCTTACCATCCTGACAGTGTACACCCCAAACTCCCTTCCCATCCTGACAATGTACACCCCAAACTCCCTTTCCAACCTGACAATGTACACCCCAAACTCCCTTACCATCCTGACAGTGTACACCCCAAACTCCCTTACCATCCTGACAGTGTACACCCCAAACTCCCTTACCATCCTGACAGTGTACACCCCAAACTCCCTTACCATCCTGACAATGTACACCCCAAACTACCTTACCATCCTGACAATGTACACCCCAAACTCCCTTACCATCCTGACAGTGTACACCCCAAACTCCCTTACCATCCTGACAGTGTACACCCCAAACTCCCTTACCATCCTGATAATGTACACCCCCAAACTACCTTACCATCCTGACAATGTACACCCCAAACTCCCTTACCATCCTGACAGTGTACACCCCAAACTCCCTTACCATCCTGACAATGTACACCCCAAACTCCCTTACCATCCTGACAATGTACACTGCAAACTCCCTTACCATCCTGACAATGTACACCCCAAACTCCCTTACCATCCTGACAGTGTACACCCCAAACTCCCTTACCATCCTGACAATGTACACCCAAAACTCCCTTACCATCCTGACAGTGTACACCCCAAACTCCCTTACCATCCTGACAGTGTACACCCCAAACTCCCTTACCATCCTGACAGTGTACACCCCAAACTCCCTTACCATCCTGACAGTGTACACCCCAAACTCCCTTACCATCCTGACAGTGTACACCCCAAACTCCCTTACCATCCTGACAATGTACACCCCAAACTCCCTTACCATCCTGACAGTGTACACCCCAAACTCCCTTACCATTCTGACAATGTACACCCCAAACTTCCTTACCATCCTGACAATGTGTATACTAAAACTAAAACTAAATAATCCATTTAATAACCAAGTATACTTAAATAGAATCCTCCTTTCAATTACCCTGGTAAAACTAGTTGTCCTTCTCACTAAGCTTTCTATAATCTCTATAATATTATATTATCTTCTGAGTTAATAGCGTACTCAGGTTTCTGGTTTTCCCATAATGCAGCTGTCATTTTAGGGAGGTAATGGTCAGGTTTCTGGGGCCTGTTTTTTATTTGGACAAACTAGTTCATCAATTCTTAATTGTAACATGTCAGCCTTAAGTCTTGGTGAACCTGCAAATATTTCATCTCATTTCTAGATCCAAATAATAATTTTTTGTGTTTAAAATAAGATCATTTCATTTGTATTTGTGTATTTACAGGATATGAAATCGATTGGGACACCAAATGATGCTGTAGTTGTATCAGAAAAATGGCTTGATGATAGTTTGAGGAAAGGGCGCTGCTTACCATCACAAGAGTACTTGATAGACAGATAGACGGGGCTCTTAATAACCTGTTACCCCATAGAATGACCACTTCCCATCTTGAATGAAGGGGAAACTGGTTGTAACCATGGTCAATTTGTGTGCTGTGGTGAATACTATAACTACTGTACATCAGAGTTGAACCTGATAAAAGGTTGATCACTAGAACTTCTTTAACTAATTTGAGTTGATGAATTTAGATGAGAATAAAAATTTAGGTTATCAACTATATTTTCCTAGTCCCTAATAACAGGGGTATATTATAGGTATGACAAAGGATTTTAGAGGTTTGTGACTATAAAGTTTGAGGTATACATGTATTGTACAGTTCATTTTCATTGTCCAACTTATTTTACCATCAGCAAAAATTTCACAAATTATTACGTAGAATATCATTTACTGCAAGTTCAATACATTAAAGTAACATTCTTTTAAATATAGTGCACCAGTCCTTATTGATAAATTCAATTTTAAATAATTATTGTACCGTGTTATACTTTGAGTTAGATTAATTCTTAGTTATTGTATCAGTAATTTTAATCACTCATGTCCTCTTCACGATTTTACAAACTTAACGATCTTCTCTGTTAAGGAGGCAGAAAACAATCTTCTCTGTTAAGGAGGCAGACCCATGTTATTTTTTCTCTAAACTTAGAAACGAGTTATTAGTAAAATCTTTATTGTTACCTTCAGAAATACAATTAGTTTAACATCAAAGGCAGCTTAATATATGCTGTTTTAATTAAGGTACTGTATAAAAGTTTTTTTAATTAAATTTTTTTAATTAATTTTTTTCACTTTTAAAAGACATCACAAACCATTATGCAATACATACAATATTGACAATACATTCACGCTCAGCATCTAGATTGTAAGGTTTACATCCTTTGTCTTCTTGTGCTGATTAAATATCACATTGGTATTGTACTATTTACTAATAATAAAAGGTTTACGCTAAGGAACCGTATCAGTTTGACAAAAAGTGGTCTAAAATTTGAACACGTACAATCTCCCATGATGGAAATTCCAAGAACTGCACAAGGTTAGTAATGTCCATTATTGTTTACATTGATTGTTTTCGTACACATTTTATTCGTAGTATCATTGTGATGTTTTTGTTTTAGTTAGGACTGTTGTATGTTAGTTGTTAACTGGTATTAAACATTTTGTTCAGTTTTGGTACATGCATTTAAAGCATTTCGTAGATTAAGACACTTAACAAATATTGTACAGTAAAGTCATACATATTGTACAGTAAAGTAAAAATAGTAATATCATTAGTAAGTAGAAGATTTTTTATTGTGCAAGTTGTACAAGTGATTAATATCCATCTGTCCTAGAACTATGGGTACCGTCAAAAACTTTTAGTAAATGCTGTTCCTGTCCAGAAGTATTCAGCTCGACATTGTCACGTTCTTTGATGCCCTGAACCTTCAATTCTGGAGAATCAGGGTGCATGGAATACAAGCCTTTCATCCAGTTTTGGTATATCTGTGGTTGATGTCTTTTTCTGTGAATTCTGTCCGCACAAAATTTCTGAACTCTCTTAATAATAGCTAGGCATGCTCTTCACCACTGGATAATTCTATTGTTTTAATTGCAACTTCTTGCTAGCATAATGTACTTGAAGGTCCTGGAAGGTCATTCCCGTGTTCTTGGACTAGGAAGCTACAACTCCTTGGTCAGAGCATGTGATCTGAGAATGTTCAGTATAGTGTTCTGTTTTGCACGTCGCCGTTATTTCAGAGCTCTTCACAACCGTTATTGGAACCTGCCAATAACCATTTGTAAGGTCAGGCTTTGGAAATTATGAGAAATGGGCAAGTCTGATGAAAATGCTCTCGGTGTTGGTCTCAATTTAATAAGTCTGGCATCAAACTTTGTAACCAGTTCAGAAACTCTTGTTATGCATTTAACCATAATGGTGACCGGTACAAATTACAATAAAGTTGGCGGTTCTATCACATCCTAGACCTAGATGGAAGTAGAATTAGCACATTGTCTTCTGCATTGAATTATGTAATCTTTGCCTTTTTGTTACAACATTTCTTCATTGGCCCACCATTTTACTTAAGTGTTTGGTACTGTTTTATTACTGTTCATGAAGAAATTATCACTATTTTGGAAATTGATTTTGTGGTCTATTGTTTAAATCTATGTTTGAAGCTATTACTCCAGGCTGATATATTTGTTCCTTTCTGGAAAGAAAGGGACCAAGTAAAGAGAACATAATGCTTCACAATGCAAACTATTCATGTTCAAGAAATAGTTGTAAGGTCTGTTAAAAGCAATCAAAATGGTACAGAAAAATTGTTAGTGCTTAGTTGTTACCCAATCTCCATGAATAACACATATTTTTAAATTGTTCAGTACAAATAATGATCAGACTGTCACTGTATCTCTAATAGTCATTGGCGAATAATTTTGAAGCCATTGGCTAGCGAGGATGATGTCACCCATTCGAAATGTTATAAATTGGCAGCTTGTTGAAATAGTCATTAATATATGTGTATATGATATGTATATTGTTTGTTTGTATTTAGTGCAGTACTATGTAGTGTCTAGATTATAAATAGATTTATTTACTAACAGACTGTGATATTTTCTATTTTGAAATTTAGAAATAAATTCTTTTTTCCAAACGAATCAATTTGTCATTGTTGTCAGATTGTTAGGTTGTCAAAATTAATATTGTCAACTGACTTATTAAAGGAACATTTTACATTTAAAATCCTGTATATATATAGTGATAGCTGCATATCGTAATATTCCTACAACTATTGCGGTTTACCTCAATTCTAATAGAATTCTGAAAAAAAAACTGTGCATTCATGGCTGTATGTTGTGATGCCAGATAATATGTATTGTGAAGTTGTTGCGTTGATAACAATAAGAATATTCGATATCAACTGGAATTCTTTTAATTTAAGTTTAAATGTCTATTTTTAGTAACAACGGTGAAGCACATGTATAAGCTATACCTCCTACTAGGCGACACCGTTGGGTTAACGTTGTATACATGGCCTTACTATATATATTTCTCCCTTATCAATCACAATAAGGAGCGTGCGCTGTGCACCCCCACACCGAAATAAAGTACAAAAAAAGTATGGGAAAAAAGTACTAAAAAAGCATAGAAAAAGTATGCTTTTTTTGACTCAATTTGGAACCGATATTCCAACACGGTTCCAAATTGAGTCAAAAAAAGTACTAAAGTACAAAAAAAGTCTAACAAAAGTATACCTTTAGTACATTTTATTGTTTTCATTAAGTACAGAAAAAGCACAAATATAGTACAGAAAAAGTACATTAAAAGTACAATAACAGTATAAAGTGAACAGGGCCAAATTGATGGTGTACTTTTTTTGTGCTTTTATACTTTTTTAGTACTTTTACAGGTAAGTCCATAAAGTACAAAAAAAGTACAAAAGTACAAAAAAAGTATGAAAATGGTACAGAAAAAGCAGGAAATTAGTACTGAAAAAGTAGGAAAAAAGTACCAATAAGGTAGGAAATTAGTACTGAAAAAGTAGTGGAAAAGTAGGAAAAAAGTACTAGAAAAGTAGGAAAATAGTACTAAAAAAGTAGGAAATTTGTACTGAAAAAGTATCAAAAAAGTAGGAAAATGGTATTGAAAAGAAGGAAATTAGGACTGAAAAAGTAGGAAAAAAGTACCAATAAGGTAGGAAATTAGTACTGAAAAAGTAGTGGAAAAGTAGGAAAAAAGTACTAGAAAAGTAGGAAAATAGTACTAAAAAAGTAGGAAATTTGTACTGAAAAAGTATAAAAAAAGTACTGAAAAAGTAGGAAAAAATTACCAAAAAAAGGGACTTAATTTAATGGTGTAGGAAATTAGTTCTGAAAATATAGGAGATAAGCTTAAATGAGAATACTGCATGCTTAAACAATACATACATCAGTCCCATTCCTAAGAGAAATGCACAATTGTATCAAGTGAAAACAAACATTGAAATACAAGATTAGTTATCCAATCACAATTCCACGGAGTATAATTTCATGCCATAGCAAAGTCTTGATCTAATAAGCTCGAAATTTGTTTAAGGGTGAGGTTAAGGATTTACAGATGGACATCTATGTATAAGGGCAATAACTTTTGATAAATTATTCTAATATTTTTTTCAAGCAGGAAAACACAATTTTATATCATGTGTATGTAGGAGATCCAGACAAAAAAAATATACTCTTCTAAATAAAAAGGGCAATAACATTTGTAAAAATTGTCGAATCATAATTCCTCTTGAGGAAACACAACAAAAAAATGTAAATAAAAAACAATGCATAAATGCATACTGAATACAATGAAGTGTGGTATATGCATAATGTTGCTTGCTTAAACTGGTCAAATCCAAGTAAGTGTGAATTCGAAAAATAAAATGTCTGATTCTCTTCATTCCTTTTTTGCTTGATGCGAATCATTGCCCTCAATTCGGACCACAATGCAATATCTTCAAGCTTTCCGTCACTTCAGAATGTACTGCATAATCTGTTGGAAGAAAGAGAAAATTTTAAAATATTTTTTATATCAAAACTTAGAATAATTGTGAAGATTTGTTCAATATAAAAATGTAGATAATTTTCCTTATATATGCACCTGATCACTTTACTGTCATTTATTACATGCATGTCTGCTTGGAAGTCTTTTTATCAAGAAAAGCTAGCCACAGGTATACAAGTTTAAAGCTACAACATAAAACTTTTAATTATAAGGATAAGTACTTTTAATAGAAATCAAGCTACTCCAGAATTCTCTGACAGTTTGTTTCATCTGAAACTATCAAAATACTCCAAAACACAGATTTTTTTTATTCAATCATTTCTTGAGATCATTTTTTTTGTGAATTGATCATGATCATGACATACAACAAATTTTCAATGGATTTTATTGACTTCGTTTTTGAATGTATTTTCTTCAAATTCCATATACTATAGTAGACAATTATTAGTTCATTTACCGATATTTTTACATATATTCCCTAAAATAGATATACACATGTTGCCCGAAATGTGACGTTACTTTCGTTCTTATATTCTAACTTAAAAATGTCATTGCTATTTTTTTTGAAATTGTATGCAATATCTCTTGAAATCAACTACAAAAAATTCTGTAAATATTATCAGATGAATAAGCAAATAATTCTTTACATGTAAGTGAAATTTCAATAAATTCCATTGAAAAACGAAGTCATAAAAATTAATTGGAAATTTGTCAAAATGCATGAAATATGTAGTAAAGATATTACGAATTTACCGTTACGTGACAGAAATAAAAATGCAATATAACTACGTCGAAGTTCGTCAATAAAGAAATAAAATTCTTCTTGTTCTCAATATTTGGGTGCTATCAATCAGGATGCTTATAAAATCCCAGGCGTATGGTAGCATAAATCTGTAAATTGAATACTTACGATTGAAACACACGTGGATCTAGCAGTTCTTTGTTAATTAAACTCGGGCCGTGTAAACTGTAATCGGTGATGAATTCATTATGAAAACCCTGAAACACGAAGTAATCAAGTATTAATATTAACATGTGTAGGCCCCTATTCACCTATATAATGTGAAACGATGTAGGAACGTGCAGAAGACGAAATAGATTTAAATAATAAAATTGTAAACTTACCTGGTCGCGATATCTGTGATATTTTCGGGTGAAAATGAGCATTTGTCGCCAAAAACAACAAGAAAGCTGATATTCTTTGGCCACTTACTGACAGATAGTCGATCTTCTTCAGTTAGGCAAGAAAATGAATTTCGTTTTTAGGCTATTCTATATCAAAATCGTGTTTGTTTATGTTTCTTCCGTAGATAAACATCCGGTGAAATTCAAACATGGCTATCAGACTTCCCGCTAAAATCTCGCTGTTTGTTGCATCATGGGATAAAAAAAAAAGTTTTGTCGGAGATCTACTGTATCGATTTCATTCTTTTATTACTTGTTTTTTTATATTCTACTTCCTTAACCTCTATTGTTTCATACTTTTGGTATTACTACTTCAGCATTTAAAGCTTGCACATTGCACAAAATGATCGCACGAAGCGAACTCGTCAAATCTCGGTAGATTCCGTAAACCGAAGTAAACAAACGAGATCACGGCCCCGAGGTCATAGGTGAACCGACCGATGGTAATCTGACACAGGTATAAGCCTCGTCAGTACCTGTTATGTAATCCGGATGTTTTGTTTAAATGAGGGTAGGCACCTGTGATCTGATCGTAGTGAAAGGCAGTCAAGCTTGACAATATAAATTGTTATAATTAACGCCGCGGGCATAAGACTTAGTCTTAGAGGGGCAATATGTGTACAGGTGAGACGGGAGGTACACAGGTAACTCCAATAAACAATAAAGCTAGGTATGATTTGCCATTACAGTCGACTGTCGCTTATATTAATTAACACCACGGGTGAAATTAACTTTCGGTACGACGTTAAGCATATATCCTGATCGCTTTGTTAGCTTAACACACAGGTTTCAAGATTTAGTTTAAAACAGTTGAAATATTTTTGATCGATCTTGGTGTAGCAGTTTTTCAAGCCGTCTACTATATCAATTAAAATATTTATGATAGATCTTGGTATTGATCTTGATTTTTGTATACAATAGAGTATTTTATTTGTACACACAACACTCCTACGAGATCATTCTACAACAGATTAGAGTACAGCTACATTGTGTCGTTGTCCGAATTATCGTACGATCTTGCTAAATAAATATCAGACAAATTAAAGTTTTCTTTTTGTGTTCACTTTCACCGTTTCAATGAATGCGATGTAATTCTGATTTAAATACCGGAATATTGTTCCTTGATCATGCCTGTTTGTTGTCAGTCAAGCCATATCGAGATCATCACAGCGCTTGACTTCAATATACGTTTTACAAAGAAGCGTCCGAGTGACTATATCAGTATTACACATGTTTATATGAGTATATCGGTGAATATTTTGACAGAACACGACGTGATTTCGGGTGCAATTATCAGATGTAATCTTAAAACCACGTATATCCAGCAAGTATATGATATGCAGACAAAGAGCAGGTGATTTTAATTTCATTTGAATGAATTAAAAGCGTATTACAGGCACGGGAACGTGTGTTCGTAGAGTGATCCCCGATCTGGTAGAGGTTAACGTTTGGATAAACGAAATGTTTTAAACTCCGTTAAAGAGTTTATAATTAAAGCCAAAATACTGTAACTTCAAAGAACGATCTGGAACAAAATTTTTATAGAGCTAAGTTTTGACGTTCGTCACATGAACGTATAGTAACATTCATCAATGTGAAGTTTATTACTTCTGAGATGCATATGGAAATACAAACGAAAAGTGACAAAGAAATCGCCGTTAAAATGTGTGAACCTTACTAACAAAGTACATTGAAGTGAAATACTTATGAAAATAATTGTTGAATTTAATTATTTTTAGATAAATTTCTGTGGTACTGATCAAAGTATGAAAAGTATTTTTTAGAACATAAAAAAGACAAAAAAAAACAAAAAACGAGATCAAAAACATTTAATATTTCCAAATGATAATTTTCTGTATCTTATTTGATAGATATTTGTTGTGGTTAATCCTGGGTATTATTTTTTTAGTCTTAGATTTGTAGTCGACTGAAAAAGTCAGATTTAATTTTGAAAATATTAATATGCTATAACCCCTCGCAATGTCTGAAAATATTCTAAGTCCATAATAAGTACAAAAAAAGCACAATGGCATTAGCTGAAAAATTCTAAGTCCCAAAAAAGTAGGAAAAAAGTACATCCATATTTTCACAATCTTTCAAAAAAATTCTAAGTCAGATTTTAGCACAAAAAAAGTACATGTACTCTGAAAAATTTCAGAGTCCAAATAAAGTACAGAAAAAGTACCCTGAAAAATTTCTAAGTCCAGAATAAGTACAAAAAAAGTACTCTGAAAAATTTCAGAGTCCAAATAAAGTACAGAAAAAGTACCCTGAAAAGTTTCTAAGTCCAGAAAAGTACAAAAAAAGTACTCTGAGAAATTTCAGAGTCCAAATTTAGTACAGAAAAAGTACTCTGAAAAATTTCTAAGTCCAGAAAAGTACAAAAAAAGTATACTTTTTTGGTACTTTTTCAAAAAAGTAGGAAAAAGTGTATACTTAAAGTAGCATAAAAGTATACTTTAGTGTGCTTTATTTCGGTATGGGCCAGCTCAAATAGGGGTCGTTTTGACTGTTGTTCCTAGCTATCTGATAAGATCGGTGACTAAAATTTGGCTTATTTTACAAGTGTCTCCCCAACAAAACTCTCCAACTGAAGGGCGAGTCCTGTCATGGAGGTAAAAATGGTAATGAAAGACTAACTGTTCTGACGTGTGCAAACCTCGATGGCTCAGAAAAAATGAAACTCATGGTCATAGGAAAATTTAAAAATCCAAGATGCTTTTAAAATGTCCAGAGTTTGTCCGTGGAGTATAGATGGAATGAGAAAGCTTGGATGACAAGCGAACTGTTTTCCGAGTGGGTTAGAAAAAAGACAGAAAAATCGAGAGAAAAAAACAGAAAAAATTATTTTGTTCATGGATAACTGTACAGCCCACCCGAAACTTGAACTTTTCCCCACCTAACACAACGTCTGTTCTACAACCCATGGACCAGGGATTGATCTACAACCTAAAGTATCGGTAAGTCTAATATTTACGCAATTTTAATTTTAATTTTCAGCATAATTAAATTCTAAGAAAGACCGAACGATTTTTTTATTGCAACATCAGTATTGAGTTTTGGTAGTTAAGGGGAGATAACCCTTATGTTACATATTTTGACCCATAATCTGACATACATTTTTTTTTTCGTCACAGGTATCGCACACGACTGATTAAACGTTACCTTGACAATTTAGAAAAGAAACGCGAGACAGAGGTCAATGTGTTGATTGCTATTCACACAGTGTACAGTGCCTGGCAGGAACTTACAAAGGATTGTATCCACAACTGTTTTTTTGAAAGCTGGATTCCCTCCGTCGGGCCCCATACCGATGTAGACATCGGGGACACCTCGGACGACGAGGATGATTTACCACTATCCTGCTTTCTTCAATGGAACAGTGTTCCGAAAGACCGTGACATGAGTCTCCATGAGTATGTCGCCATAGACGACAGTGTTACAACCTCCCACGGACTTGATGACGACGAAATTATTGCATGTGTCGCTAACAAAAATGGCACAGGTGACAGTTCGGATGACGATTCAATTGACTGTATCGAACCAGTAAAAACCGAAACGGCCGTCCAATGTGTTGAAACGTTACGCAGATATATTTGTCAGACAGAAAACACTCCGCAAGAACTATTCAGCAACTTATCAGCATTCGAAGCATACTTTGAAAAAGTCTCAGTCAAAAAACAATTCAAAATTACAGATTGGTTTGAAAAGATGTAAGCTTAAGAAATAAAATGAGTTAGAAAAAAAAACGATGTCTATTTATGAAATAAAATATTTGTAACGTGCAGTCGTCTTTGGTTGTGTTTACGGACTAACATACGTGGAATCGGGATGGAACTAAGCTTACATATGTATAATGTAGGCCTATATGACTTTAACGTTTAGTTTCAGAAACTCTATAACGAATTTCTGTTATAACGATTTATTTCTCCTGGTCCCATGGAATTCGTTATAGCAAGGTTTTACTGTAGTAAATATGAACGTATTTTGAATAATTTCAATTCCTTCAAATGTAAACATGCAGATACTCAAAATGTCCACTATAACTATTGTTTATAACGTACAAATAATGACAACATGAACATCATTCGGACGACGACAGCTACCACATAATTCATAAGATAATAATATGATACATCATAATAACATTTTTAGCAATTTTTCAAAACAGATAATTCGTTGGAGATCAATTATTGATTTCCTTCAGTTATCGATTTTCGATTGATGATAAGATTTAATCGGTTATTCGCTTACAGATTGATTGATGGTCGGTTGATTGTTGATTTATGGTTGCAGACTGAGCGGAAAGTTTGAAATTTTAGCCGAGAAAGTGGTAAGAGCTGCACTGTAAAAGATCATTTAGAGTTGAGTTGTTGGTTCTGAAATACAAATTATAATTGCCAAATTCAAGAAAATTGACAACAATAAATAGAAAAATAATACCATGCCCAGAGAACTATGTGGCCCTTGGCCTCTTTTTCATTTATGCATAATTCTTTATATCTTCAGTGATTTGAAGATATTACGACGAAAATGAGCCATAAGTGACCAATTAAACAATATTTGCCGTTTAAAGCACAATCTCGGGTATATACAAGCGCTACAGTAACATTACGTAGTCTTTACTATTGCTAGTCCAGCGTTATAGTTATGTTATCCAGGAATAACTATGGGAAGACAACAATGGTTGTTAAGTCAGTAGTACAAATGCAGAACTTTATTACATAAATTATGTACTAGTATATCATCTGTATTACAGCCCTGTCACCATGATGGCATTATCTTGATATGTTTTGGTGTAGATTTTTTATGTTTAGGAAACGATATACGCACCACAGTAAAGTGTATTTTCATAATTATATCTTTGATATACTCTGATATTAATAATATGATATACGATATACGCACCACAGTAAATTATATTTACATAAGTAAAACTTTTGATATACTCTTATATAAGTAACATAATATACGATAAACGTCCCACAGCAATGTATATTTACATATATATAACTTTGATATATGTATATAATTTACTTAATATGGTTTCCTTAACAACACCTCCCGCCTATTGTTGAAAAATATATTGACATTATCTGAATCACTATTGGGAAATGTGTCCTGTGCTCCCCAGAAATGAGAGGTCTAAATCCATTTGGTCTCCACAGGTCGGGTCTATACGTCTTTAGACACGAAGGAACTGCACAAATCTTTGTAAAGTTACATATTACCTCCAATGTACGACTTTAAGAACAACATATTCTCAAACTCAATTATCGGAATATATTATATAGTAGTCATTTTGTGGATGAAAAAGAAAAGGTTACTCTGATCTAGATGTCGTCTAAATGCTGCTTCAGTCACATCTTAAGTTGAGGTTGAATATCTTACTTGTAACATGACATTTTTTATTGTATGATATTGTTATACATATTGCCAAATGTTCAGTATGATTAATCAATGTCCACCGGTAAAATAGTCCATATAAACACACTATGTATGTCACGTTGTAGCCGGTGTTCAATTGTAAATGGTATGTGATGGTGTGTGAGCGCATACATAAGGTCCTCACGTGTACAAATTCATGTCGTCATGCTTACATGTATACGGATACAATTTGTTCGGTAAATTCCGACGGTGTAAATACATTTATGTGTGATCAATGTAGATATCATACTGGATATTTTTATTTTTATTTTTTTTGTAAAAGTAATATTATATGTAGTTCGAAATCTTGATTGTTTTGTTATTTGGATCTTTCACTCCAACCAGTTATTCATGGTTTTACATTCTATCTGTAGTGTAAACCTTTCAAAAGAAGCATACTTTTAGCCAAAATCAGTACTTATAACATATAAACCACAATATAGTAGACATGAGACCATTATGATCCCTACATACATGTATATATAACAATCTTTTGCAACTGTTTAGTAGCTTATACCTTTCATATATAATATATATATATCTTATTCATTATCTATCATGATTCATCATATATATTTAGTATACAAGTGATTGTTGTATTCAATATATTCTGTATAAATAATGAACTTATCTACAATATCCATAGTACACCTGTATCCATACATATAATATAAATACCCACCACTCAATCCCGATACTCAATCGAGAATATGCTGAAAATAAGCTGTAATTTATCTGTATATTTTATCCTCTTTTCTGTCTTCCTCTTTCTAAAGCATTCATTCTGTTCTTTTTCCTCTATATCTTCTCCTTACCCGACTCCCCCTCCTTCCCAAGATGTATGTGCGGACACCAGCTATCACCTACGGCAGACCTCCTTATCTTCTTTGAGATTTTCACCTTTGACCCTCCATGACGGGTAATGATGTTTGCGCTTGGAGGGCTGCCATAGGATGCTTCTATTGTAAGTTGTCTTGTATTCCAGTCACCTTTGTTTTCAACAATGACTTCTTCAGAGTTTTTAAAAGAGTTATCTGCAATCTCAACTGTCTTCATAGGATCTATATTTTATTACTGCAGTTGTCCCACTACATCCAGCATCCATTTAACGCAACCTTGATAATTTTATTAATAGCTGGGGATATCCACCAAAACCCAGGACCCAATTCTGAAAGTTCAGTTCCCAGTGTCCTTAGTTTGCTCCATCTAAACATTCGAAGTTTGCGTAACAAGGTTCAATATTTGAGCTCTTTAATAGACGATATTGATATAGTTTGTATAACTGAGACCCATCTTGACAACTCTATCCCCAACTCTGCAATATAAATCGATGGTTTTTCGGAACCTTTTCGCAAAGATCGTAACATGTTTGGGGGAGGTGTTGCCCTATACTTTTCTGAAACACTTGTAGCTAAACGGAGAATTGATCTCAAATCTGTAACGTATACAGGCCACCCTCTTATAATGGCGCTGGTTTGTGGCATCATTTACGACATTCCATTGGAACAGCACTCGAAGAAACGCACAATCTATTAATTACAGGTGATTTAAATATTGATTTTCTTAAACCCATCAGAGGTGATCTATGTGATATTTTGTCCAATTATAATTTAACCAATGTCATTACCGAACCCACTAGACAAACCGATACCTCCTCAACCCTTCTTCACCCTATCATTGTAAGTGATACTGTAAATGTAATTTTTTCCGATGTTATTGACATTGAGCGAACTATAAGTGACCATGGTGCCGTTTTCGCAATTATAAATATTCCTGTTAAAATCAAACATTATTTTAAAAGAAAAGTGTGGCTGTATGATCAAACTGATATTAATAAGTTAAAAGAAATGATAAACAGTATTCCCTGGTTTGACACTTTTACCAGTCTTTCAAATGTTTATGAAATGTGTAATTTCTTTACTGAAAAATTCCATGATGCTATTGATAAATGTATACCATCAAAAGAAATATTAGTACGCGACAGTGATAAACCGTGGATGAATGGAATGGTAAGACGTAATATAAGCAAAAGAGACAGACTTAAAAAAAAAGTAATGTTTAATAATAATTCAGAGTCCAATAAGAATAAATACAAACATATGAGGAATAAAGTAAATAATATGATAAAGAGGGCTAAAGAAATATTTTATGAAAACATTAACACAGTTATAGACAATAGTAATAACAACCCAAAAGTGTATTGGAAACTTCTTGGAAACCTTATCAGAGGTAAAAAAAACACAGATATATCTCCCCTACTTGAAAGTACTACAAATGAAATTATATATGACAACAATAGGAAATGTGAACTGTTGAATAATTATTTTAGCTCTGTGTGTACTCTGTCAGAAAATGTCACAGATAAAGAATTACTCTTTTTTGAAAAGAGGACAGATTCTATTTTATCAGAAATACATATAGTTTCCAGTGAAGTTGAAGATATTATAAAAATTCTAGATGTTAAAAAGGCGTCAGGTCCTGACGGTATTAGCCACAGAATGCTAAAATTACTCTCAAAGGAAATTTCTATAACACTTTCTTTTATATTCAATTATTCTTTGTCATCTTGTATATTTCCTGAGAGCTGGAAAATTGCTAATGTAATGCCTATATTTAAGGCCAATGACGCAAGCATTGTCTCTAATTACAGACCTATCTCGCTGCTAAGTTGTATAGGTAAACTTTTTGAGCGTGTAGTATATAAGCATATCTACAATTTTTTAATCTTAAACGACCTTATTTATAAGTATCAGTCTGGATTCCTTCCAAATCACTCCACAACACATCAACTTATTGAAATACATGTATATCATTCAGTCATTTCTTCCTTAGAAAATTATGAACATTCTATCTTATTTTTTTGTGATTTTTCTAAGGCATTTGACCGCGTGTGGCACAAAGGCCTCTTACATAAACTCGACAATTATGGTATCTCTGGACCTCTTCTTCGTTTGGTGGCTAGTTATCTTTCAAAAAGGAAAAAACAAGCTGTATTTATCAATGATTCACTTTCCTCTCTTAAGCCTATAAATGCTGGTGTCCTCCAATGGTCAGTTCTTGGTCCACTTTTCTTTCTACTATACATGAATGATATTTCCTGTAATCTTTCATCTCTATCTAGGCTTTTCGCTGACGATACCTCTGTATCCTACGCGTCATATGACCTCAACCTTATTGAGACGGAGGCTAAACGCGACTTATTAAAACTTGAAATTTGGTCCAATGAATGGCTTATGTCCGTTAATCCTAATAAAACCGAGGCCCTCGTAATATCAACTAGACAACTTCCTTTTGTTCCGTCCTTTACATTCGACAATACCCCGATTAAAATAACAAACCACCATAAACACCTAGGAGTCATTCTTTCTGATGATTGTAAGTGGAACGTACTTGTAGGATCTATAGTCAATGAAGTAACTAAATATATAGCCACCCTCCGTAAATTAAAACTTATCTTAAACAGGAACACATTAGAAAAATGTGCCTTACCTATATACGACCATTACTTGAATATGCATGTGAAGTATGGGACAACTGCGGTACAACAAACTCATTGTTATTAGAAAAGATAAATCTAGAGGCCGCAAGAATAGTCACAGGGCTGCCTATATTAACAAAAACAGAGTTCTTATATCTAGAAACCGGTTGCTTACCACTTTCGAAGAGAAGAGATGCTCGGAAACTCTCCTTATTCTATTCTATAGTCAATAATCTGGCACCTACTTTTCTTATCGACTACTACCAATGTATATTGGCAACATAGCTCCTTATAATTAACGAAATGCAGATTTATTTAGGGAACAACACTTTCGTCTACAACTATCAAAAAACTCTTTCTTTCCTTCTACTTCAAAACTTTGGAATGACTTACACAACACTATCAGAAACTCGCCTACTTTAAGTTCCTTCAAATCTAATCTAAAAAAATCTATGACAGTAAACAGTATATATGACAAGCATTTTATCAGTTATGGTCCTCGAAAACTAAAAATTCTACACAACAGAATAAGAAATCGAGCAAGTGCACTAAACAATGATCTTTTTAGAGCCAATCTCGTTGATTCACCTGCTTGTCAATGTGGACATCCCTGTGAAGATTCCCATCATTTTTTCCTTAACTGTCCCCTGTACAACAACTTAGAGGAACTCTTATTGCTGATTTAACATGGTAGGGTCCTGTTGATGTAAATATACTTTGCAATGGTGACACGAATATCTCCTCAACTGACAATATAAAAATCGCCAAAGTTGTGCAAAACTTCTTGAGAAGGTCGGGAAGATTCGACTAATTATCACTTCCTATCCCCCCCCCCCCCCCCCCCCCCTCTCCACTTCTTTTCATACCATTTTCCTAAAAATCCAAAATGCTCCATTTATCCATATAATATAAAAACGTTTTTTTTCTAATCGATTATGTATATTTGAATTCATTCCAAATATTTATATGTCGTGTTCCTGATCCTTCCCGATGCAGTCATTTAACTTTTTATGTACCTATATCCTCCTCCCTCCTGCTCCCCCCCCCCTCTCTCTCTCTCTCTTATAATATTTTCGTTTCTTTATCAAATTTCTGAATATTTGTATATGCCATCATATGACAATGTTATAGTTTATTATTTTGTTATTATTATGGGAGAAGTCGTTTATAAGTTGGTAAAACTTGCTGACTAATCCCTTTGTCATTATTATATGTATGAGTCGTCCGCCATTCTTTTGATGACAATATGATAAATGCCAGTGAATGACCATGATGCACGTTATATTGTATATTTGAAGTTAAATTTGGAATGTTCCATTTCCTTTGTTAAGTATTCGTCAAATACTTCATTCTGTGCAACAGTGAACCATGTTTTCCAATCACCAACTTCTCCTGAAATGTATAACGAGCGACACATTAGTTCAAATGACGAAACTGATGATATCAATGTTGTTTATTCCGGAATATTTGATCGGTACTGAATGCTAAACATATATGTATCATAATGAAAAAAATAAATCTTAATAAAAAAAATATCACAATAAAAGATATCTATAGCATAACATATACATATATCATAATAAAAAAATTATATATACCATATTAAAAGAAAAAAATGTATATCATAATAAAATATATCTATATAATAACACAGTTACTAAAACATTATTCTTATTGTATTTTATTGTATTTCCAGTACTTCTTATATATATTATGTGATTGTATTTGTAATTTTTTGTGTTTTGATAAAGGGGCGGATTGCCTCGAAAATTTAACAAGCCTTATTGTTCACACTGTTTGAATTACTTCTTTGTCCCATATATAATAACACATATATATCATAATAATAAAAAATATATATCATCAAAAGAATAAAAATGTATATCATAATAAATAAATATATAGATATATAACATAATAATATACTTGGTCATGTAGTAATAACGACAGTACAGATAAGTATATTGTCGAATTTGTCTTATGTTCGCCAATACCGTCGTTATTACTTACTAGACCCTAACATAATAATATTATATAATAGTAATAAAAAATGCAAGGACTTCTATGGAAGATATTGATAATTATTTTCATCCAACTCATTATCATCGCACCGACAATAATTACCTACTGGTATACATACAACAAACATTTCTCGCGTGATATTCAAGATAAATGAAACTTTCAAATGTTTTTCATAACACATTATATAGCTTTATCAATTAAAACGGACACATTATATAGTTATATCAATAAAAACGGACACATTATATAGTTATATCAATTAAAACGGACACATTATATAGTTATATCAATTAACACGGACACATTATATAGTTATATCGATTAAAACGGACACATTATATAGTTATATCGATTAACACGGACACATTATATAGTTATATCAATTAAAATGGACACATTATATAGTTATATCGATTAAAACGGACACATTATATAGTTATATCGATTAAAACGGACACATTATATAGTTATATCAATTAAAACGGACACATTATATAGTTATATCAATTAAAACGGACACATTATATAGTTATATCGATTAACACGGACACATTATATAGTTATATCAATTAAAACGGACACATTATATAGTTATATCAATTAAAACGGACACATTATATAGTTATATCGATTAAAACGGACACATTATATAGTTATATCGATTAAAACGGACACATTATATAGTTATATCGATTAACACGGACACATTATATAGTTATATCAATTAAAACGGACACATTATATAGTTATATCGATTAAAACGGACACATTATATAGTTATATCGATTAACACGGACACATTATATAGTTATATCAATTAACACGGACACATTATATAGTTATATCAATTAAAATGGACACATTATATAGTTATATCAATTAAACGGACACATTATATAGTTATATCAATTAACACGGACACATTATATAGTTATATCAATTAAACGGACACATTACATAGCTTTATCGATTAAAACGGACACATTATATAGTTATATCAATTAAAACGGACACATTACATAGCTTTTCGATTAAAACGGACACATTATATAGTTTATCAATTAAAACGGACACATTATATAGTTATATCAATTAAAACGGACACATTATATAGTTATATCGATTAAAACGGACACATTATATAGTTATATCGATTAAAACGGACACATTATATAGCTTATATCGATTAAAACGGACACATTATATAGTTATATCGATTAAAACGGACACATTATATAGTTATATCAATTAAAACGGTTTTAAAATTTTTTTTTTTAAAAAAAGCAATTTAGTTATTCAAATTTTAAAAAAACAATTAATTTTTTAACAGGCCATTTTTAATTTAATTAAAACAAAAATTTTTTTTAAATTAAAAAAAATTTTTATCCTTTTCCCCAAAAAAATTTAAATTAAAACAAAAATTTTTTTTTTTTTTAAAAGGAAAAAATTTTTTTTTTTTTTAAAAACCCCCTTTTTTTTTAAAAACGGAACCCAAAAAGTTATTCAA